>NC_069502.1:369726871-370026871 GCF_027579735.1 Bombina bombina
TATCCTCCCTGTAGTCTTCATAGTTTAATAGGACAATAGAGCCCCCTTTATCTGCGGAGTGGATGACAATGGTGTTGTCATTTTGTAAACTCTTAATGGCCTCACATTGGCTCCTAGTGAGATTGTCCTTCCATTTTTGTTTGGGAAACCTATTAAGTTCTTGATCTTGTACCATTCTTATGAATATTTTTATACTGGAACTAAAATTTATCGAAACAAATTTGTTTTCACTATCACTTCTATAGATTACCATGTAATTCCGGTTCCTATAGAGAGTATATATGAGGGATTATATTAAATTACTTACCTTAGGATATTGTTATATATATTCTTTGTTGCACATTGTTTGTATTAGATAAGACACACAGCACTGACCGGAACTAACATTTTAGAGGAAGTTCTGGGTTTTACGAAACCGGATGTGAAGTAAGATTACAACATCCGGTAGTCACGAAACCGGAAGTGATGTAAATTGACGACTTCCGGTTTCACGAACAGGCTGTTGACAACAACAGTATAAGGTGTATGATTATGCACACTATAGGAATGTTTATCCATATTAATATTGGTTATAATATTATTGATGCTGTGTAAGGATGTCCCACTTACAAAATGATATAGCACATTAGAAATCGGAAGTGAACTGTGATAAATTCCGGGTCACTTGGTTGCATACCATTGAATACTGGAAAGGATGTATAATTGTGGCACTTTTTTCACAGGAAGTGGGAGGTTATGTGGATATTTGTACACTATTTAACCACGGTTTTGGTGTGTAATGATTGTTCTGAAGAAGGGGCAACATATCCTCGAAACGTCAATAAATTTGACTACAAGTTTTGGTGAAAATCCTGGTCTGTTGCAGTTTTTTTTTTTTTGGATGTCTATTAAATACAAGCCGAACAGCTAGGTGGTTGACCCTAGGAGGGCGGATTCATGTTGGGACAATATTGTATCTTTGTATGTCTGAAGAAGGGGCTAACCCCCCGAAAATGTTCACATATTGGAATTAAACTTCTGAAAAGTCCTGGCAAGTGCACTCCTCATTATTTTCTATTTACTTATCTGTTGCACCCTGGGCATTGGAACTGGATTTCTGGAGTGCTTGTCTATCCTGAACTTATATATATATATATATATATATATATATATTTAAATAAAAATATTTTTTTTTCTATGTGAAGAACATATGAATTTCATGTATTTCTATTTAAAGCACATTGCAACTGATATTTCATGTCTCGAGGTTTTTGACTTGGAAGACCAGATTGTGGTCTGTGTGCAGGCTGAGACAGTATCTGTATATGTATGGGCAAATCTTTAAATACCCTAGCAATAGCCTACGCCTCTTTATAAATTTGGTGAATTGCTTATCTATTTGCTACTGGTCACTTCTTGATGACTGTCATAATGTAGGACAACCCATGAGATGAACTCTCAAAGGTGATAAATAAATAGCTGTTTATTTAATACACAAGGGAATGAGAACTCCGTCACTTTTGATCGATGGAAAGTGGAGAAAGTCCAGTTCCAGAAACAATTACTGTGTAAGTCTGGGCAGGTGAATGCACCTTTCCAATACAGTATCAGCAAAGTGTTTTGACAAACAGATACACTGACCTATCAAAATCCACAAACCCAAGCATTGTATGCAGAGATAGGTGAAGCTCGTACTCGCACACTATTTAGTGAGTCTGGGCAGATAAAGTGATGATGCCAAAATGTCAAAATTAGTGGGTGGTATTTTATGCACAATGCTGCATATCACATATTGGTCTGTTTGTTTTCTAACATGAATTGTAAAAAGGAAGATTGGAGGTGAGGGCAAAACACATTTTGGCATTAAATAACAAATGATATCATGTCTAGAATCCTGTAAGTCTCATGTCTGACAGGTTGACATCCAGACTCAGACATTGCTGAAGTCTGCATTAATTTTTTTCCTTATCTCATTTTATCTTTATAATGTGTAACCTCTGTATAGTGTGACATTTACAGTTATTGGCAGAGGAGTAGCATGTTTATGTTATGCTAATTTAGCAATTATATAGTGCCCTTGCTCACTGAATCCTTGGAGATACTAAAAATGTGAGTCTTTTTTTTATCTTACTTTTCTAAGTACTGCGAGCAAGTATAAAATGCTTCATTTTATTTCATTGCTCTACTAGATAAAATGATGCAATTTCAAAAACAAAACATTGGTAACATAATAAGTAGAAACCACAAAATTACATTCAATTTGTTTTCCAAAAATGTGATGCCTACAGTAATAGGTCGTTTTAAAGGGACAATGCAGTCTGGTGTAAAAAATAATTTGTGGATTCTAAAAACACAACAATTTTCACTTTAAAATGCATCCTTCTTTCTCATATGGTTATAAAGGACAAAGTATTTAAACCACTGTCTAAACTCACTGCTACAGCTTGTACCTTGCTGGCAGCAATCTCACAAAACTGATTACACTCCAGTTAGGCGCATACCTGTATCTTACAGTTCTTGTAACTATAACTGCCTTGTGCTATAAGATTCTAAAAGATTTTATCAAAGAAATAAAGCTGGTTGTATATTTTGTTCTCAATGTTGCAGCTATCTTCTATAATGAATCAAACTTCTATAAAGCAGCCACCAGCTACAGCACATGCTGCTTAAAGAAAAAGTTAACAACTTTTTCTATATACTTTCATTATTTATTTTGCCCCTTTTTATGTAATTTAGCTCTGAAAATTGTGTTTTTAGTAATTCTCAGAATTTTAAACACACCCTGCTGACGTCTCAAGGCTATCCAAGGCTAACCCTGCTACATATAATTTTCTTAATGGCTCTGAATGACAACTACAAAACAATGCAGTATATGCTAACATTATGACCACGGCTAGCCTTGTTGTCTGTGGCCTCAAGCCCAAATTGGTTCCTCCAATAAATAGGGTTACCAGGTGTCCAGTATTTTACCAGGCTGTCCAGTAAAATCTTCACAAACATACTGGATACTTAAATGTCCTGGGTTTTTTTAAAGTCCTGAGAGTCACATGTAAAACGCCTCCTATCCCTCAATGCATTACAAATATTACAAGCAGATATTATTCAGTCATTTCTCAAATTGTAGAGTCACCGATATTTATTATTAGCAAATCTGTCTTTGGAATAGCAACCAGCGAAAAGTATCAGATGGAGCGCAACAGGAGGGGTCAGGCGGTGCTAATGCAAACTGTAAGTGACTATTGTCAGAGGTGTTAACGATATATTACAAATAAAGGATTGTTTTTTTTAACTGTACTGAGGCTCCTCATATGCAAATATTGGGATCCATTTACTTTGTACACCGTTCTTATAGTTTGTTGATTATATGCATTACAAAGAGCTGTGTTATATTCAGTTACTGTATTAATTATTTTGCCTACAATAGTCATTTAAAACAATTTGTAGCAAAAGACTCAAATTAATTTATTTATATTCAGAGTGATAGCATAGAATAAATAAATCATTCATGGATGTATGTGAGACTAACTTACTTTTTAGCATCATGATCTTTAAAATCCAGCTTATTTTAAACATGAGCTTTTCCTTCATATGCTTTTTATTGACTGATTTAAATAATGTGAAACTGATTTACTGTCAGTAGAAATTTTAAGCAAAACCCTTATTTTAGTGTTCTAGATTATTTACTGTTATACAGCATTATATGAAAATAACTTTTAGAGTTTTGTTCCTCAAACACGAATATACGCATAAACGCACAGCAGTCTGCAGTATATGTTGCTAACAATAGTGGCACTTTGCAGACAACATCAATAATATCTTACTACAACATTGTTGTAAATTATGTTACTAGACACATGGGAGAATGGTGTGAAATTGCAAGCTTGCTTCCCTATTGCTCCTTCAGGAAATAAAAACTACTGAATTTTTTAGGTTTGAATATGACACAATTCAATAGAACCAAATTCAGCTCCACTATCCAGTTTTTATAAACCCATAAGAACAAACATTTTACTGAAAACTAGTTTCCCCCAGATTCCTGCAATCACATACTGCAGCAGTGTCAAAATGTGAAGTTGAAAGTGAAGGTGGGAAGGAAGAAATACCCAACCTAGATGTGTTTTCAATATCTTTACTTCCATTAGATACTGCTTGCAAAAAAGCAAAAAAACATTGAAATGGTAAAGAGTCAGGCAAGAAAGACGAGGTGGCTGCCAGAGACTATATTGTATGTGTTCTATGATCAGGTCCAATATGAGCCCTAACTTTAATAACGTGAGAATTGCTTTCCGAGATTATAAGTTATCCTGTCCTTTCTGTAAATAGAGAAAATGTGCGAGAAATCAATTTTCAAGAGAATTTTCTGGCACCTAAATAGTCCTTAGTAAAGGATGGCATCTTGCTCTTATTGGAGTCAGACTTGGACATTCTATTTTATACTGAAGAATATAACGTATCACTTATCACTTGTGACAACTCTGATAACATTCAAAATTTAGATTGGGACCAAATAGGACTTTGCCCATTAAACATATCCATGGAACCAATAACAGTGTCCAATGTGTTTGAAATTAAATGAAAATTAACTTAAAAATTCATATCCTCATCTGCAAAACTTGATTATTTCTTAAAAACATGACAGACTAAAGAAGGCCCTCTTATCCAAAATCTGTTCAGTGATGATAGACTTAAAGGGACAGTATACACCAGTTTTCATATAACTGCATGTAATAGACACTACTCTAAAGAATAATATGAACAGATACTGATCTAAAAATCCAGTATAAAACCTTTTAAAAACTTACTTATAAGCTCCCAGTTTAGCACTGTTGATGAGGTTAGGCTGGGACACCAACTGAAAGGGGGTGAGAAAGCAGGAAGAAAAGACCCTCTCCCCAGCATATGAAAAGACCCATTACACAAATAGGAGCAAGCAGGAGTCTGTAGACTTCGGTCTACATCTGATACTTTGGGGCTTAGTTAGGAGTCTGAAAATCAGCACAATGTTATTAATAAAAAATAAGCAAAACTATACATTGTTACAAAAACACTCCCATATGGGCTACATAAATAGATTACCTACAAAATAGTTATGCAAAGAAAAATCTAGTGTACAGTGTGTCCCTTTAAGGATTAAATCAGTGAAGTATTCAAACAGCTTTCAAAATGAGGGAGGCACATCTAGCAGAACAGGTGATCGACAAAAAGAATCAAAAAGGATGAAAACCTTAAATATGCTTTAAGTGGAATAGTGGCACCTTTGGAGATAACATAGCGAAGAAAGAAAATTTCTACATATTTCGATAGAGGGTTCAGATTAAGATTCAAATCTGCTAAAGGATTACACTGAGAAACCGCCTCAAAGAGTTTATCAAATGCGTTGTATTCTATTCTGTAAATTGTAACTTTCACAGAAGAAGGAAGAAAAAGGAAATTTATGCTTACCTGATAAATGTATTTCTTTTACGATATGACGAGTCCACGGATTTCATCCTTACTTATGGGATATCGCCTCCTGGTCAGCAGGAGGAGGCAAAGAGCTACACAGCAGAGCTCCATAAATAGCTCCTCCCTTCCCCCCAACCCAGTCATTCGACCGAAGTTAGGAAGAGAAAGGAAAAGCCAAGGAGCAGAGGTGACTGAAGTTTAACAAAAATAAAAACCTGGGAGGGCCGTGGACTCGTCATATCGTAAAAGAAATAAATTTATCAGGTAAGCATAAATTTCCTTTTCTTTTACAAGATATATGATGAGTCCACGGATTTCATCCGTACTTATGGGATACAACTGCTTGAAGAACCTTTCTCCCAAAAAAAGCCTCAGACGAGGCAAAAGTATCAAATTTGGAAAATTTGGAAAAAGTGTGAAGAGACGACCAAGTTGCAGCCTTGCAAATCTGTTCAACAGAAGCATCATTTTTAAATGCCCAAGAGGAAGCCACAGCCCTAGTTGAATGAGCCGTAATTCGTTCTGGAGGCTGCTGTCCAGCAGTCTTATATGCAACACGAATGATACTCTTCAGCCAAAAAGAAAGAGAGGTAGCCGTAGCTTTCTGACCCCTACGTTTCCCAGCAGACACAACAAATAATGAAGATATTTGACGAAAATCCTTAGTCGCCTGCAAGTAGAACTTCAAGGCACGGACTACATTCAAATTATGTAACAGACGCTCCTTCTTAGAAGAAGGGTTAGGACAAAAGGAAGGAACAACAATTTCCTGATTAATATTCTTGTTAGAAACAACCTTAGGAAGAAAACCAGGTTTGGTACGTAACACCACCTTATCAGAATGGAAAATAAGATAAGGAGAATCACATTGTAATGCCGAAAGCTCAGAAACTCTGCGAGCAGAAGAAATAGCAACCAAAAATAAAACTTTCCAAGATAACAACTTAATATCTATGGAATGCATAGGTTCAAACGGAACCCCTTGAAGAACATTAAGAACTAAATTCAAACTCCAAGGAGGAGCAATTGGTCTAAATACAGGTCTGATTCTAGTCAGGGCCTGACAAAAAGATTGAACATCTGGAACACCTGCCAGACGCTTATGTAGTAATATAGATAAAGCAGAAATCTGTTCTTTTAAGGAACTTTCTGACAACCCTTTCTCCAATCCTTCTTGGAGAAAAGATAAAATCCTGGGAATCCTAACCCTACGCCATGAGTAGCCCTTGGAATCGCACCAATTAAGATATTTACACCATATCTTATGGTAAATCTTTCTAGTAAAAGGTTTGCGTGCCTGAATCAAGGTATCAATGACCGCATCAGAGAACCCCCGCTTAGATAAAATCAAGCGTTCAATCTCCAAGCAGTCAGCTGCAGAGAAATTAGATTCGGATGATGGAAGGGTCCCTGAATGAGAAGGTCCTGCCTCAATGGAAGCTTCCACAGTGGCAGAGATGACATGTCCATCAGATCGGCATAACAAGTCCTGAGAGGCCACGCAGGAGTGATGAGAATCACTGAAGCCCTCTCCTGTTTGAGCAAATGGAGGAAACACATAAGCTAGGTTGAACGACCAAGGCGCTGCCAAGGCATCTATCAGTTCGGCCTGAGGATCCCTGGACCTGGATCCGTATCTCGGGAGCTTGGCATTCTGACGAGACGCCATGAGATCCAGCTCCGGCCTGCCCCATCTGATAATCAGGGTGGCAAAGACCTCCCGGGGGAGTGGGAAACGTCTGTCTGCTCAAAAAATCTGCTTCCCAGTTGTCTACTCCCGGGATGTAGATTGCTGACAGATAACAAGAGTGAGCCTCCACCCATCGAATTATCTTGGATACTTCTGTCATTGCCAAGGAACTCCTTGTTCCTCCCTGATGATTGATGTAAGCTACAGTTGTGATGTTGTACGACTGAAATCGGATGAACTTTGTCGAAGCCAACTGAGGCCAAGCCTGAAGAGCATTGAATATTGCCCTCAACTCCAGGATATTGATTGGAAGTAGAGACTCCGACCGAGTCCACACACCCTGATCCTTCAGGGAATTCCAGACTGCACCCCATCCTAGTAGACTGGCGTCCGTTGTCACTATCACCAATGAGGGTCTGCAGAAGCACGTCTCTTGGGACAGATGATCCGGTGACAACCAGCAAAGAAGAAAGTCTCTTGTTTCCTGATCCAGATCTATCTGAGGAGACAAATCTGCATAATCTCCATTCCACTGCCTGAGCATGCTCAGTTGTAGAGGTCTGAGATGAAAACGAGCAAACGGAATGATGTCCATCAATCCAATTACCTCCATGCACTGAGCCACTGATGGCCGAGGATTGGACTGAAGGGCTCGGCATGTATTCAAAATCTTTAACTTTCTGACTTCTGTCAAGAAGATTTTCATGGAAATAGAGTCTATTAGAGTTCATAGGAAAGGAACCCTTGTCTGTGGAATTAGTGAACTCTTTTCTAGATTCACCTTCCACCCGTGAGTCCTTAGAAAGGACAGAACCATGTCGGTATGAGACTTTGCCAGTTGATAAGACGACGCCTGGATTAGAATATCGCCCAGATAAGGCGCCACTGCAATGCCCCGCGGTCTGAGAACCGCTAGCAGAGACCCTAGAACCTTCGTGAAGATCCTGGGTGCCGTGGCCAGCCCGAAAGGAAGAGCCACGAACTGAAAAACAGATTTTATGTTTACCTGATAAATTTCTTTCTCCTACGGTGTGTCCGGTCCACGGCTTCATCCTTACTTGTGGGAATATTCTCTTCCCTAACAGGAAATGGCAAAGAGAGCACAGCAAAAGCTGCCCATATAGCTCCCCCTCTGGCTCCGCCCCCCAGTCATTCGACCGACGGTTAGGAGAAAAAGGAGAAACTATAGGGTGCCGTGGTGACTGTAGTGTACAGAAACAAAAATTTTAAACCTGACTAAAAGCCAGGGCGGGCCGTGGACCGGACACACCGTAGGAGAAAGAAATTTATCAGGTAAGCATAAATTCTGTTTTCTCCTACATTGGTGTGTCCGGTCCACGGCTTCATCCTTACTTGTGGGAACCAATACCAAAGCTTTAGGACACGGATGAAGGGAGGGAACAAGTCAGGTTACCTAAACGGAAGGCACCACGGCTTGCAAAACCTTTCTCCCAAAAACAGCCTCCGAAGAAGCCTAAGTATCGAATTTGTAAAATTTGGCAAAAGTATGCAGAGAAGACCAAGTCGCTGCCTTACAGATCTGATCAACAGAAGCCTCGTTCTTGAAGGCCCATGTGGAAGCCACAGCTCTAGTAGAGTGAGCTGTAATTCGTTCACGAGGCTGCCGTCCGGCAGTCTCATAAGCCAATCGGATGATGCTTTTTAGCCAAAAAGAAAGAGGTAGCAGTAGCTTTCTGCCCTCTCCTCTTACCAGAATAAACGACAAACAAAGATGATGTTTGTCTGAAATTCTTTGTTGCTTCTCCCACTCCTTGGTCACTATGTCCGCCACCCTCTTGGGTATCGGAAAGGCATCAGCGTGCACAGGGACCTCTAAGAATTTGTCCATTTTGCACAATTTCTCTGGAATCACCAAAGAGTCACAATCATCAAGAGTAGTTAGCACCTCCTTAAGCAGGGCGCGGAGATGTTCTAACAAATTTAAATGCCACAATATCAGGTTCTGCCTGCTGAGAAACTTTTCTTGAATCAGAAATTTCTCCCTCAGACAGACCCTCCCTCACTGCCAATTCAGACTGGTGTGATGGTATAACAGATAAATTATCGTCAGCGCCCACTTGCTCATCCTCTGTATTTAAAACTGAGCAATCACGCTTTCTGGGAAATGCTGGCAGTTTGGATAAAATATTTGCTATAGAATTATCCATTACTGCAGTTAATTGCTGCATAGTAACAAGCATTGGTGCGCTAGATGTACTAGGTATCGCCTGCGCGGCCATAACTGGTGTTGACACAGAAGGAGAGGATGATGAGCTATCCCCACTACCTTCATTTGAAGAATCATCTTGGGCAACCTTATTAAATGTGACAGTACTGTCCTTACTTTGTTTGGACGCCATGGCACAATTTGAACATACATTTAAAGGGGGAACCACCTTGGCCTCCATACACACAGAACATATGCTATCTGAAGGTATAGACATGTTAGACAGACTTTGGCAGGCTATTAATGCAATAAAACCGTTTTTAAACAAAACCGTTACTGTCTCTTTAAATAATAAACAGAGCACACTTTATTTCTGAATGTTTGAAAAACTATGAAGGAAATATCCGATCTTTACAAAATTTGCACCCTAGTGTCTTAATGCTTTGAAAGTACTGCACACCAAATTTCAAGTCTCTAACCCCTTAAATGAGTAAACCGGAGCTAATTGTTCAATTTACCAGTTTAACCCACTACAATCCCTGCCACAGCCTTTGCTGTGGCTTTTACCTTCCTTGGGGGTTAAATCACCACAGAATAAGCCTTCTTGAAATCGTTTTTATGGCCACAGGAACCTCTCACACGAAGCTGCATGCACTGCTTCCAAAAGTAACTGCGCAACTGAGGCGCGAAAATGAGGCCTCCTCCCTCTGCATACCAGAGTGAAGGGGCCTTCCTGACTAGATTAGGTGTCTAAACAACAGCCAGGCATAATAAAAACGTTCCCAAAAGTGTTTCAAAGTCACAAAACACTCCAAAAGTCATATAAATATTATATAAATCAATCGACTTAGCCCACAATAGTGTCAACCAGTATAGAGCCCATTTATAAGCCTTCATTCTCTTATGAGTCTAAGAAAATGGCTTACCGATCCCATAAGGGAAAATGACAGTCTTCTAGCATTACTATGTCTTGTTAGAAAAGAGGCTAGTCATACCTGGAGCAGAAAAGTCTGCAAACTGTTCCCCCAACTGAAGTTCTCTGGTTTCAACAGTCCTGCGTGGGAACAGCAATGGATTTTAGTTACTGTTGCTAAAATCATACTCCTCTTTTAACATAACTCTTCATCACTTTCTGTTGTAGAGTAAATAGTACAAACCGGCACTATTTTAAAATAACAAACTCTTGATAGAAGAAATAAAACTACAACTAACACCACATACTCTTTACCATCCCCGTGGAGATGCTACTTGTTCAGAGCGGCAAAGAGAATGACTGGGGGGCGGAGCCAGAGGGGGAGCTATATGGGCAGCTTTTGCTGTGCTCTCTTTGCCATTTCCTGTTAGGGAAGAGAATATTCCCAAAAGTAAGGATGAAGCCGTGGACCGGACACACCAATGTAGGAGAAATGTTTGTCCAGAAAGGCAAACCTTAAAAACTGGTGATGATCATTGTGGATAGGAATATGAAGATATGCATCTTTTAAATACACGGTAGTCATATATTGACCCTCCTGGATCAATGGGAGAATTGTCCGAATAGTTTCCATCTTGAATAATGGAACTCTGAGAAACTTGTTTAGACTCTTGAGATCTAAAATGTGTTGGAACGTTCCCTCTTTTTTGGGAACTACAAAAAGATTTGAGTAAAAGCCCTGTCCCTGTATTGGAATGAGACAAATTACTCCCATGGTGGAGAGGTCTTCTACACAAAGTAAGAACGCCTCTCTTTTTATCTGGTCTACAGACAATCGTGAAAGAAGAAACCTTCCCCTTGCAAAGGAATTTTTGAACTCCAACTGATACCCTTGAGACACGATACTAGGTATCGCCTGCGCGGCCATAACTGGTGTTGACACAGAAGGAGAGGATGATGAGCTATCCCCACTACCTTCATTTGAAGAATCATCTTGGGCAACCTTATTAAATGTGACAGTACTGTCCTTACTTTGTTTGGACGCCATGGCACAATTTGAACATACATTTAAAGGGGGAACCACCTTGGCCTCCATACACACAGAACATATGCTATCTGAAGGTATAGACATGTTAGACAGACTTTGGCAGGCTATTAATGCAATAAAACCGTTTTTAAACAAAACCGTTACTGTCTCTTTAAATAATAAACAGAGCACACTTTATTTCTGAATGTTTGAAAAACTATGAAGGAAATATCCGATCTTTACAAAATTTGCACCCTAGTGTCTTAATGCTTTGAAAGTACTGCACACCAAATTTCAAGTCTCTAACCCCTTAAATGAGTAAACCGGAGCTAATTGTTCAATTTACCAGTTTAACCCACTACAATCCCTGCCACAGCCTTTGCTGTGGCTTTTACCTTCCTTGGGGGTTAAATCACCACAGAATAAGCCTTCTTGAAATCGTTTTTATGGCCACAGGAACCTCTCACACGAAGCTGCATGCACTGCTTCCAAAAGTAACTGCGCAACTGAGGCGCGAAAATGAGGCCTCCTCCCTCTGCATACCAGAGTGAAGGGGCCTTCCTGACTAGATTAGGTGTCTAAACAACAGCCAGGCATAATAAAAACGTTCCCAAAAGTGTTTCAAAGTCACAAAACACTCCAAAAGTCATATAAATATTATATAAATCAATCGACTTAGCCCACAATAGTGTCAACCAGTATAGAGCCCATTTATAAGCCTTCATTCTCTTATGAGTCTAAGAAAATGGCTTACCGATCCCATAAGGGAAAATGACAGTCTTCTAGCATTACTATGTCTTGTTAGAAAAGAGGCTAGTCATACCTGGAGCAGAAAAGTCTGCAAACTGTTCCCCCAACTGAAGTTCTCTGGTTTCAACAGTCCTGCGTGGGAACAGCAATGGATTTTAGTTACTGTTGCTAAAATCATACTCCTCTTTTAACATAACTCTTCATCACTTTCTGTTGTAGAGTAAATAGTACAAACCGGCACTATTTTAAAATAACAAACTCTTGATAGAAGAAATAAAACTACAACTAACACCACATACTCTTTACCATCCCCGTGGAGATGCTACTTGTTCAGAGCGGCAAAGAGAATGACTGGGGGGCGGAGCCAGAGGGGGAGCTATATGGGCAGCTTTTGCTGTGCTCTCTTTGCCATTTCCTGTTAGGGAAGAGAATATTCCCAAAAGTAAGGATGAAGCCGTGGACCGGACACACCAATGTAGGAGAAATGTTTGTCCAGAAAGGCAAACCTTAAAAACTGGTGATGATCATTGTGGATAGGAATATGAAGATATGCATCTTTTAAATACACGGTAGTCATATATTGACCCTCCTGGATCAATGGGAGAATTGTCCGAATAGTTTCCATCTTGAATAATGGAACTCTGAGAAACTTGTTTAGACTCTTGAGATCTAAAATGTGTTGGAACGTTCCCTCTTTTTTGGGAACTACAAAAAGATTTGAGTAAAAGCCCTGTCCCTGTATTGGAATGAGACAAATTACTCCCATGGTGGAGAGGTCTTCTACACAAAGTAAGAACGCCTCTCTTTTTATCTGGTCTACAGACAATCGTGAAAGAAGAAACCTTCCCCTTGCAAAGGAATTTTTGAACTCCAACTGATACCCTTGAGACACGATACTAGGTATCGCCTGCGCGGCCATAACTGGTGTTGACACAGAAGGAGAGGATGATGAGCTATCCCCACTACCTTCATTTGAAGAATCATCTTGGGCAACCTTATTAAATGTGACAGTACTGTCCTTACTTTGTTTGGACGCCATGGCACAATTTGAACATACATTTAAAGGGGGAACCACCTTGGCCTCCATACACACAGAACATATGCTATCTGAAGGTATAGACATGTTAGACAGACTTTGGCAGGCTATTAATGCAATAAAACCGTTTTTAAACAAAACCGTTACTGTCTCTTTAAATAATAAACAGAGCACACTTTATTTCTGAATGTTTGAAAAACTATGAAGGAAATATCCGATCTTTACAAAATTTGCACCCTAGTGTCTTAATGCTTTGAAAGTACTGCACACCAAATTTCAAGTCTCTAACCCCTTAAATGAGTAAACCGGAGCTAATTGTTCAATTTACCAGTTTAACCCACTACAATCCCTGCCACAGCCTTTGCTGTGGCTTTTACCTTCCTTGGGGGTTAAATCACCACAGAATAAGCCTTCTTGAAATCGTTTTTATGGCCACAGGAACCTCTCACACGAAGCTGCATGCACTGCTTCCAAAAGTAACTGCGCAACTGAGGCGCGAAAATGAGGCCTCCTCCCTCTGCATACCAGAGTGAAGGGGCCTTCCTGACTAGATTAGGTGTCTAAACAACAGCCAGGCATAATAAAAACGTTCCCAAAAGTGTTTCAAAGTCACAAAACACTCCAAAAGTCATATAAATATTATATAAATCAATCGACTTAGCCCACAATAGTGTCAACCAGTATAGAGCCCATTTATAAGCCTTCATTCTCTTATGAGTCTAAGAAAATGGCTTACCGATCCCATAAGGGAAAATGACAGTCTTCTAGCATTACTATGTCTTGTTAGAAAAGAGGCTAGTCATACCTGGAGCAGAAAAGTCTGCAAACTGTTCCCCCAACTGAAGTTCTCTGGTTTCAACAGTCCTGCGTGGGAACAGCAATGGATTTTAGTTACTGTTGCTAAAATCATACTCCTCTTTTAACATAACTCTTCATCACTTTCTGTTGTAGAGTAAATAGTACAAACCGGCACTATTTTAAAATAACAAACTCTTGATAGAAGAAATAAAACTACAACTAACACCACATACTCTTTACCATCCCCGTGGAGATGCTACTTGTTCAGAGCGGCAAAGAGAATGACTGGGGGGCGGAGCCAGAGGGGGAGCTATATGGGCAGCTTTTGCTGTGCTCTCTTTGCCATTTCCTGTTAGGGAAGAGAATATTCCCAAAAGTAAGGATGAAGCCGTGGACCGGACACACCAATGTAGGAGAAATGTTTGTCCAGAAAGGCAAACCTTAAAAACTGGTGATGATCATTGTGGATAGGAATATGAAGATATGCATCTTTTAAATACACGGTAGTCATATATTGACCCTCCTGGATCAATGGGAGAATTGTCCGAATAGTTTCCATCTTGAATAATGGAACTCTGAGAAACTTGTTTAGACTCTTGAGATCTAAAATGTGTTGGAACGTTCCCTCTTTTTTGGGAACTACAAAAAGATTTGAGTAAAAGCCCTGTCCCTGTATTGGAATGAGACAAATTACTCCCATGGTGGAGAGGTCTTCTACACAAAGTAAGAACGCCTCTCTTTTTATCTGGTCTACAGACAATCGTGAAAGAAGAAACCTTCCCCTTGCAAAGGAATTTTTGAACTCCAACTGATACCCTTGAGACACGATTTCTAGTGTCCAGGGATCCTGAACGTCTCTTATCCAAGCCTGGACAAAGAGAGAAAGTCTCCACCCTACTAGATCAGGTCCCGGATTGGGGGCCGCCCCTTCATGCTGTCTTGGTAGCAGCGGCAGGTTTCTTGGGTTGTTTACCCTTGTTCCAACCCTGGTTAGGTTTCCAGGTGGGTTTGGTTTAACAGAATAGGAAAAGGGGATTCCCTTGAAGATTCAAAAGGAAGGAAAATTATTCTTTCGTCCCCTTTGTTTAGCTGTTTTGTCCTAAGGAAGGAGGTGACCTTTACCTCCTGTAATGTCAGAAATGATCTCCTTCAAGTCAGGCCCAAACAGGGTCTTATCCTTGAAAGGGATCGCCAAGAGCTTTGATTTAGAGGACACATCCGTAGACCAAAATTTTAACCATAAGGCTCTGCGCGCTAAAATAGAAAAACCTGAATTCTTAACCGCCATTTAGCGATCTGAAAGGCGGCATCCATAATAAAAGAATTAGCCAGCTTAAGGGCTTTAATTCTATCTATTATGTCTTCTAAAGGAGTTTCAGTCTTAAGGGACTCCTCTAGAGCGTTGAACCAAAAGGCAGCCGCAGTTGTGACTGTCACAATGCAGGCCATTGGTTGTAATAGAAACCCTTGATGAATATATAGTTTCTTAAGAAGACCCTCCAACTTTGTATCCATAGGGTCTTTGAAAGCACAACTGTCCTCAATAGGGATAGTTGTACGCTTAGCCAGGGTAGAGATAGCTCCCTCCACCTTAGGGACCGTCTGCCAAGAGTCCCGAATGGTGTCAGCTATAGGGTACATTTTCCTAAAAATAGGGGAAGGAGAGAACGGAATACCAGGTCTCTCCCATTCCTTTTAAATAATTTCCGAAATTCAGTTAGGAACCCGGAAACACATCGGAATAAGAAGGGACCTCTAAGTATTTGTCCATCTTACTCAATTTCTCTGGCGGAACCACAATAGAGGCACAGTCGTCCAGAGTAAAAAAAAAAAACCTCTCGTAGTAAAAGGCGAAGGTGTTCAAGTTTAAATCTGAAGGACATGACGTCCAAATCTGTCTGGGGTAATTCACTTCCTGAATCAGACAGTTCCCCCTCAGACAGGGCCTCCCTACCCCCCATTGCAGAGCCCTGGGAAGGTATATCGGAGATAGCTATAAGAGCATCAGAAGTTGCAGGGACCACGTGGGCTTCTGTCCTGCTGTGTTTGCCTTGTAGCACTGGCAACTTAGATAAAACTTCTGTAAGAGTGGAAGACATGACTGCAGCCATATCTTGCAGAGTAAATGACGCAGACCCCGTTGAAGAACATGGCGGCGATTGCGCGGGCGTTAAAGGCTGTGATGCTTGGGAAGAAAGATGCGACATACCCTCAATATCATCAGTCTGAGGACATTCATTAGATATATCTTTATTAAAGAAAATTTGCTCCTTACACTGTAAAGTCCTCTCAATACATGGGGGACAAAGTGTAACAGGGGGTTCCACAATGGCATCTAAACACATAGGGCACGTACTTTGTTAGAGGTCATCCATTTTGATAACCTAAACAACCAGCAAGTTTGGTCCAATTCACTAATTATATATTTTTATTTCTGACAACAATAGACTATAATAAAATATATACTGCGTACTGTATCTTTAATGCAAAAACGGCTCAGAAATATATATGCGGTAGAGCAAAATTTCACATTCCCTGTACGTGGGCTCTTGAAAAATAACACCGGTATAAATTTGAAAATAACTTAGTCACCTCGCCGCAGCTCTGCTGCTGCTCCTACCTGCCCCCACGATCAGTTTGAACACTGCAAACACGGCACACCCAAAGTCGCTTGTAAAGATCCCTACAAGTAGACTGAAGAGCCGTGAGGAGATGCTATAAACCGGGACCGGAATAGGAAACTGCGCTGTCAAAGCGCACAAATAACATTAAGCCCCGCCCATTGTGGGCATAAACAATCTGTCAATCGCATCAGACAAAGCCGCCATGTACCGGAGCCTAATAAAAATATACTCTTTCCAGAACTGTCCCCAGCGTCAGCCAGCCCGTTCATACAAAAACACACAGTATGTCCCAGCGCTTCAGGCCCAATAATAAATGCCAGAGTGGCTGCTTATGGTGTGACCCCACACAATATCTGCCTGTACTTCTAGACCATAACACCTATGTAAGAGTGTCTGGAAAATAAACTGTCGGACTTGTACCCATATCCCAGTGCTTCTAGGTTATTAGACTGCTAGAATGTCTGGAAATTTCACTATGTGTTAAAGGGACCTTGTTTTAGCCCCCAAATATAATAGTGCAAGTACAGTTAATCTGAGGTATTTTTGTTGTGTCCCAGAATAAAAAACTGCACTTACCTCCATGCTGAGGAACAGCATGTACAACTTCACAGTGTCAAGAGGTCCACTCTCTCTCCTGAGGTCCTGTGAAAGAAATGGGTCTTAGTTACAACCTCCAAGACCACACTGCAGCTTAATCATGGGAGGCGCAGTGGAGACAAAAATCCACCAGTTCCCACAGCCTAAAAAGACTATCAGAAGCTGCTCTGTAATAAAATAGCACACTTTGGCACCATTTAAAAATAAAAAACTCTTGATTGAAGAATCTAAACTAACACCTCACTTTACCTCGCTCCTATCACTAACACAGGCAAAGAGAATGACTGGGTTGGGGGGAAAGGGAGGAGCTATTTATGCGTCTCTGCTGTGAAGCCCTTTGCCATAAGTAAGGATGAAATCCGTGGACTCGTCATATCTTGTAAAATAAGATTCTCTAGATTAGAAGATGATCAGCGGCTTCTTAAGGATCCATTTTCTGAACCTCATTATAAATCAGAAGATTTCAGCCTCATTAGGTGAAAGGACGTTGGTTGCTAAGATTTACACAAATGCCAATGCTTCATTTAATAGCAGAAACAAATATGTCTAACTGAAAAGTATGAATTACTTTCAAGACCGAAATAACAAGGGAATACATAAATCAGACTAAATAGGTTTATCCCCAAAATATACCACCAGGAACATGAAACTTATGAGAACCTGAAAGTCTCACCCCCTTAAAGGGACAGTAAACACTTTGAAATTTGTATATAAAATGTCTATCCATAATAAAACTACTTTGCAATATCTTTTCATTATTTATTTTGCCCCCTTTCATGTAATTTAGCCCTGCAAATTGAGCAATTTCTAAATACTCAGAACTTGAAATGCACCCTGTCTAAAGACCGCTGCTCCATAACCTGTCCGCCTGCTCTGAGGCGGGGGACAGACATCGCCGGAAATCAAACTGCAAATCTACAGGGGGTGGCATTGCACCAGCAGTTCACAAGAACTGCTGGTGAAATGATAAATGCCAACAGCATATGATGTCGGCATTTATCGATGTGCAGAGGACATGATCCGCAATGTTAAATCGGCCCCTAACTCTGCTAGATAACTGTCCCTAACTGGCTTTAACTGATAACAACTGCAAAACAATATCCTTTATACTAACTTTATGAACGTGGTTAGTCTGGTAGTCTGCTGATTAAAGCCCACAATTGCTCCTCCAAATAAGGCAAATGGTAGGAAAAGCTTGAATATTGAAAAGTAATTGCAGAAAAAAGGATGTTATTTTTGTTTTAAAAAACTTGGCTAAGTTATTCTTTATTTGTATTGTAATTACAAGGTTTTTTTGTTTTGTTTTCTTTTAACTTGTATTTATATCCAACAATGCAGACATACACAAAACGTGTTATCATAACACACAGGGTAGAAGAGGAAAAAAAAAAAAAATGTAATGCATTGGTCATGATACAAATTAAGATATTTACGATATCAATAAGGCCATGTTCATATAATAATCACATACTGTTTCAGATCTTAAGTATGACCCGCTAAATATTTTAAATGTCTACACTGTTGAGATTTTCTATTTTTTAAAATTATAAAACATTTCTACTTAACTACACTAACTAAACGAAAGTAATCGTTTACACTTGGGCATAGACTGCTAATTATTATTCAAGTAAATAAATTTTGTAGAAAGCTATACAGTCATAGTGACCCCATAGCTATTCACCATTCTTGGCATTTTGGGTATATAAAAATGACATGGAATGGCTTAATATCGCTTAGATGAGGTAAAAGGCTTTAGGCCCCATTAGAGATTCACTAGTTGTGCTGTGTTAGCCACATTTTTCAGAATAGTGATAATACACACAGTAACATCATGTTGCTCTCTTCATGCGTGATACAGACTAGGTACCAATAGTAGAGAAATATGTATACAACTTTTTCTGAACATGTATGAGAATTATATCCTCTGATATGTACAATCAACAATGTTTGTATGGATATCTTATACCTGGAATCTGTTAGATGTGAGATTAAGCAAGTTATTTTCAATTCAGCGGTTCAGACTTAAAGGGACACTAAACCCAATTTTTTTCTTTCATGATTCAGATAGAGCATGCAATTTTAAGCAAGTTTCTAATTTACTCCTATTATCAATTTTTCTTCGTTCTCTTGCTATCTTTATTTAAAAAGCAGGAATGTGATGCATATGAGCAGGCCCATTTTTAACTGACAACCTAAGTTATGCTTGTGGGTAAATCTAAGCATCCAATAAGCAAGTGCTATCCATGGTGCTGAACCTAAAATGTGCTGACTGCTAAGATTTACATTCCTGCTTTTAAAAAAAAAGGAGTAAATTAGGAAGTTGCTTAAAATTTCATGATCTATCTGAATCATGAAAGAAAAAATTTGGGTTCAGTGTCCCTTTAAGGGTAAACTATTTAGTGGCTGGAAATAGTCTGCATAAAGACAGAAAGGCAGAGAACCCATTAAAGGTTGTCTACATTTCCCTTCATGTCCGTTTCGTTGACTAAGCTCACTAGTGTGTATGCAGATCGGTTTTTATAGTGGTCATGTAGGTCCTGCTCGCACAGGCGTGTATACTTTGCGGGCCGTAGAAAACTTTCGTCGCAATCCCAGGAACTAGAGGTGATGTGAGCGGCCCTCTCTACCCATCCTGATCCAGAACCAGTGTCTGGGGCTAGGGTATTCACCGGAGAAGGCATTGAAGGCATCCGTGAGCCCCTCTCTAATTTTAGTAGAGATTTTGACTGGCAGGGGGAAAAGTGAGTGTTAGGGTCGCACTGCAGTGTAAATTCAGCTGCTCTGGCATTCAGTACCATTTTTTCAGTACCATAACTGTGCTGGATTCTCCTCTGATTTTTATCGCGGAGCAATGATCTGGCAAATCTGAATTCCGTAACTGCGTCCATATCCATTGCCCCTGCAATCTCTCCTGCAGTCCTATTTGATGTGTATCAGAAGGTATGCAAATATCACTGTGAGACAGCTCTGCTGGGAGTTGGCGCCTTTTTGACGTAGGCCCTGAGAGATTCTCTACTCGAGTGTCGGCCAGTAATTTTTGCATGGTAGATTCCAGCTTGCTCCAAGCTGGTATAAGAAAGTCCTGCAGTAAAATCAACATGTCCTGGTGTCGGAGTGTTTTTTCACCGGGGAGGGTTTCCATTCTTGTTTCTCTCTGCAGCTACGCTGTGAGTATCGTGTATCAAAGTTGCTCTCTCCTTCCCTATACCTTTGCGTTGTCCCGGGGGCCAAGAGAAGTTAATCTTGATCCTTGGAAATGCCCGAATAGCTAAAACCATTAAGGGCTCATAGGATTGCAAAGAATTAAGGAAAAACACTTGATATTCTTAAGCAGAGCCGTTCAGACTTGCGACCATCTTGGAATGCCACCCACCGGAAGTCCCAATTACAAGGTGTTTACTGTCCCTTTAACCTATAGAGGGTTGTTGAAGCTTCACAATCAGAATTAGCAAACTAGATAACTGCACCGTCCTAAACGGGTGAACAAGGCCTTGCAAACCTGCTTAACCCTGGAGGGATCCTTTCTTTATTTAGACTCCATAGAAGCTACTGGAGTATATTTTCTGTTGCCTGAAACCTTTTAAAACATTTAAACCTTTTAAATGGCGAAGAATCAAAACAGAACTGCAAATTATTATATACATGTGTGGAAATAAATGTCCCCAATTTTAAAGACAAGTGAACCACAACAGTAATGTGGAGATGATAAATGCTTGCAATCGCTGGATGCTTATTATGACAGTGTCTGGATTAGAACACCAGATGTCATAGGTCAGTGTTACTGCTGCAAAACTGCAAAATTCTATCAAATGGGTGTTTAGGAAAACGTGAAGGAAATTAAGTGCTATGCCCATTGTGTACACAAAAATAGGGAAAAAAAATGTGTAGAGACAAAATTATTAACATAACAGTTGCAGAAAATGACATCACTATTCCCCCGTAAGCTTTCATAGAAAAGGGCTTACAACCTGGAGGCATCTCAAGGATATAACTGAAAGAGAACTGAAGCAGTGGGACAAGGAACATAGCACAGGAGAGCCAAGAAATAATGGCAACTTGATCACCTTTTGCCTCCTCTATCAAAAAAAAAATGCCAGTCAGGGGTTTTCCCTGATTAAAAAGACCACCATTAAGGGATGATCATAGTTCAACTAAAACATGGGAAACAAACCCAAGGGTACTATGGCATATCAGAGACCTAGACAATGGGCCCTGGTGTTGACTGGAAGCCAGACTGAGGTCTAGGTATGGTTTGATACTTTTTCCCAGCAGAAAACCATATGGAGTGGGGTCAAAACCTTCTTTTATTTGTTAAAAAAAATATCTGATTGGATGAAAGCTACCGTAAGCCAAATATGTAGAAACTAAAACAGGAACGAGGAGGATAGAGGCTGAATCCAAAGTGGGATGTTTCTTCATAATTCCAAGTAGAATTATGGTAAATATCACAAAAAAGAGAATTCATATGTTATCATCTATACTATAATCGCATTTGTAACCTTCGGTGGATTCTTTTACCACCCTGCCATTTTCGGAATCCACCGGGGTGCAGTGAAGGCAAACAGAGCATTACAAATAAGTAATAAAAAAAAAAAAAAAAACTAATCGCCCATACAAACTATTAAGAAGAAAAAAAAAAAAAAATTACCCAATACAATTATTAACCCCTAAATCCGTCAACCACAACATCGCAAACTACCTAATACATCTATTAACCCCTAATCCGCTAACCCCCCACAACGCATTAAACCTAATTTACCTATTAACTCCTAAACCGCCAACCCCCACAACGCAAAAAACGAATTTAAATTTATAAAAGAGCTGAATGCCCTCTTATTTTTAATGTAAAAGAGCAGATTTCTTTAGGACAATGCCCTACAAAACAGAATTTATGCTTACCTGATAAATTACTTTCTCTTGTGATGTATCGAGTCCACGGATTCATCCTTTACTTGTGGGATATTCTCCTTCCCAACAGGAAGTGGCAAAGAGAGCACACAGCAGAGCTGTCCATATAGCTCCCCCTCCAGCTCCACCCCCCCAGTCATTCGACCGAAGGTTAGGAAGAAAAAGGAGAAACCATAGGGTGCAGTGGTGACTGTAGTTTAAACAAAAAAGCTACCTGACTTAATAGCCAGGGCGGGCCATGGACTCAATATATCACAAGAGAAAGTAATTTATCAGGTAAGCATAAATTCTGTTTTCCCTTGTAAGATGTATCGAGTCCACGGATTCATCCTTTACTTGTGGGATACCAATACTAAAGCTTTAGGACACGGATGAAGGGAGGGAACAAGACAGGTACCTTAAACGGAAGGCACCACTGCTTGTAATACCTTTCTCCCAAAAATAGCCTCCGAAGAAGCAAAAGTATCGAATTTGTAAAATTTGGAAAAAGTATGCAGCGAAGACCAAGTCGCTGCCTTACAAATCTGTTCAACAGATGCCTCATTTTTAAAAGCCCATGTGGAAGCCACTGCTCTGGTAGAATGAGCAGTAATTGTTTCAGGAGGCTGCTGGCCAGCAGTCTCATAGGCCAAACGGATGATGCTTTTCAGCCAAAAGGAAATAGAGGTAGCAGTCGCCTTCTGACCTCTCCTCTTACCAGAATAGATAACAAACAATGAAGGTGTTTGTCTGAAATCCTTAGTTGCTTGTAAATAGAACTTTAAAGCACGAACCACATCAAGATTGTGTAACAGACGTTCCTTCTTCGAAGAAGGATTAGGACACAGAGAAGGAACAACAATTTCCTGGTTAATATTCTTATTAGACACAACCTTAGGAAGAAAAACGGGTTTGGTACGCAAAACTATCTGCATGGAAAACCAGGTAAGGTGAATCACACTGTAAAGCAGATAGCTCTGAAACTCTTCGAGCAGAAGAGATAGCTACCAAAAACAAAACTTTCCAAGATAAAAACTTAATATCTATGGAATGTAGAGGTTCAAACGGAACCCCTTGCAGAACTGAAAGAACTAAATTCAGACTCCATGGCGGAGCCACAGGTCTATAAACAGGCTTGATTCTAACTAAAGCCTGACTAAACGCTTGAACGTCTGGTACCTCTGCCAGACGTTTGTGTAAAAGAATAGACAAAGCAGATATCTGTCCTTTTTAAGGAACTAGCTGATAATCCTTTCTCCAATCCTTCTTGGAGAAAAGACAGTATCCTGGGAATCCTAATCTTACTCCATGAGTAACCCTTGGATTCACACCAAAAAATATATTTTCGCCAAATCTTATGGTAGATTTTCCTGGTGACAGGCTTTCTAGCCTGAATCAGGGTATCAATAACCGACTCAGAGAAACCACGCTTTGATAGAATTAGGCGTTCAATCTCCAAGCAGTCAGACGCAGAGAAAATAGATTTGGATGTTTGAAAGGACCTTGTATTAGAAGGTCCTGCCTCATTAGTAGTGTCCATGGTGGGACAGATGACATGTCCACTAGGTCTGCATACCAGGTACTGCGAGGCCACGCAGGCGCTATCAGAATCACCGAAGCCCTCTCCTGCTTGCTTCTGGCAACCAGACGAGGGAGGAGAGGAAACGGTGGAAAAACATAGGCCAGATTGAAGGACCAAGGCGCTGTTAGAGCATCTATCAGCACCACCTGGGGATCCCGGGACATGGACCCGTAAAGAGGAAGTTTGGTGTTCTGACGGGACACCATCAGATCCAATTCTGGAGTGCCCCATAGCTGAGTCAGCTGGGCAAATACCTCTGGGTGGAGTTCCCACTCCCCCGGGTGAAAAGTCTACTCCTGGGATGTGAATTGCTGAGATGGCAGGAGTGATCCTCCGCCCACCTGATTATTTTGGTTACTTCCATCATTGCTAGGGAACTCCTTGTTCCTCCTTGATGATTGACGTAAGCTACAGTCGTGATGTTGTCCGACTGAAATCTGATGAATTTGGCCGCGGCTAGCTGAGGCCATGCCTGAAGCGCGTTGAATATCACCCTCAGTTCCAGAATTTTTATCGGGAGAAGAGCTTCTTCCCGAGACCATAAGCCCTGAGCTTTCAGGGAGTCCCAGACTGCACCCCAGCCCAACAGACTGGCGTCGGTCGTTACGATGATCCACTCTGGTCTGCGGAAACACATTCCCTGAGACAGGTGATCTTGAGACAACCACAAGAGAAGAGAATCTCTGGTCCCCTGGTCCAGCTGTATTTGAGGAGACAAATCTGCATAATCCCCATTCCACTGATTGAGCATGCATAGTTGCAGTGGTCTGAGGTGTATCCGTGCAAAAGGGACTATGTCCATTGCCGCTACCATTAATCCGATTGTCTCCATGCACTGAGCTACAGATGGCCGAGGAATGGAATTAAGGGCTCGGCAAGTGGTTAAGAGTTTTAACTTTCTGACCTCCGCCAGAAATATTTTCATTTCTACTGAGTCTATCAGAGTTCCTAGGAAGGAAACTCTTGTGAGGGGGGAAGAGAGAACTATTTTTGATGTTCACCTTCCACCCGTGAGACCTCAGAAAGGCCAATACAATTTCCGTGTGAGACTTGGCTCTTTGGAAAGTCGACGCCTGAATTAAGATGTCGTCTAGATAAGGCGCCACTGCTATGCCCCGCGGTCTTAGAACCGCCAGGAGGGACCCTAGCACCTTTGTGAAAATTCTGGGAGCAGTGGCCAACTCGAAAGGAAGAGCCACAAACTGGTAATGCTTGTCCAGAAAGGCGAACCTTCCGAATGGTCTCCATCTTGAATGATGGGACTCTGAGGAATTTGTTTAGAATTTTGAGATCCAGGATTGGTCTGAAAGTTCCTTCTTTCTTGGGAACCACAAACAGGTTTGAGTAAAAACCCAGCCCTCGTTCCGCAATTGGAACTGGGTGGATCACTCCCATTGTATGTAGGTCTTCTACACAGCGTAAGAACGCCTCTTTCTTTGTCTGGTCTGTAGACAGACGAGAAATGTGGAACCTTCCCCATGGAGGGGAGTCCTTGAATTCTAGAAGATATCCCTGGGATACAATCTCTAAGGCCCAGGGATCGAGTACATCTCTTGCCCAGGCCTGAGCAAAGAGAGAGAGTCTGCCCTCTACTAGATCCGGTCCCGGATCGGGGGCTACCCCTTCATGCTGTCTTGGAGGCAGCTGCAGGCTTCTTGGCCTGTTTACCCTTGTTCCAGCCCTGGTAAGGTTTCCAGGCTGACCTGGGTTGGGAAGCGTTACCCTCTTGCTTTGCAGCAGGGGAGGATGAAGCGAGACCGCTCCTGAAATTCCGAAAGGAACGAAAATTATTTTGTTTGTTCTTTATCTTGAAGGACTTGTCCTGAGGGAGAGCATGGCCTTTTCCCCCAGTGATTTCTGAAATAATGTCTTTCAATTCAGGCCCGAAGAGGGCCTTTCCTTTGAAAGGGATGTTCAAGAGTTTGGATTTTGACGACACATCCGCCGACCAGGACTTTAGCCACAGCGCCCTGCGCGCTAAAATGGCGAAACCTGAATTCTTTGCCGCTAACTTAGCTAGTTGGAAAGCGGCATCTGTGATAAAAGAATTAGCCAGCTTAAGAGCCTTAATTCTGTCCATAATGTCCTCATATGAGGGCTCCATCTGGAGCGCATCTTCCAGCGCCTCGAACCAGAAAGCAGCTGCAGTAGTTACAGGAACAATGCACGCAATAGGTTGGAGAAGAAAACCTTGCTGAACAAAAATTTTCTTAAGTAAACCCTCTAATTTTTTATCCATAGGGTCTTTGAAAGCACAACTGTCTTCAATTGGTATGGTTGTGCGTTTAGCAAGTGAAGAAATAGCCCCCTCCACCTTAGGGACCGTCTGCCACGAGTCCCGCATGGGGTCAGATATAGGGAACATTTTCTTAAAAACAGGAGGGGGAACGAAGGGAATACCTGGTCTATATCACTCCCTAGTAACGATATCCGCAATCCTCTTAGGGACCGGGAACACATCAGTGTAAACAGGAACTTCCAGGTACTTGTCCATTTTACACAATTTCTCTGGAACCACCATAGGGCCGCAGTCATCCAGAGTAACTAATACCTCCCTGAGCAATAAGCGGAGGTGTTCTAGTTTAAATTTAAAAGCCAATATATCTGAATCTGTCTGAGGAGAAACCTTTCCTGAACCGGAAATTTCTCCCTCAGACAGCACATCCCTCACCTTAACTTCAGAGCGTTGTGAGGGTATATCGGATACGGCTACTAAAGTGTCAGAATGCTCATTATCTGTTCTTAAAACAGAGCTATCATGCTTTGCAGGTAACACGGGCAGTTTAGATAAGAACTCTGAGAGGGTATTATTCATAACTGCAGCCAAATCTTGCAAGGTAAAAGAGTTAAACGCACTAGAGGTGCTAGGCGTCGTTTGAGCGGGCGTAACTGGTTGTGACACTTGGGGAGAGGTTGATGGGCTAACCTCGTTACCTTCTGTCTGAGAATCATCTTGGGCCACATTTCTAAGTGTAACAATATGTTCTTTAAAGTGTATAGACATATCAGTACAAGTGGGACACATTCTGAGAGGGGGTTCCACCATGGCTTCTAAACACATTGAACAAGGATTTTCCTTGGTGTCAGACATGTTTAACAGACTAGTAGTAAAACAAGCAGGCTTGGAAATCACTTTAATCAAGTAAAAACACACTTTGAAAAAAACGTTACTGTGCCTTTAAGAGATAAAATAAAAAAAGGCACACAATTTTGCAAAACAGTGAAAAAATGCAGCAAACTTTTCGAAATTTTTACAGCATGTACCTAAAGCATTAGTAAGATTGCACGACTAGCAATAAAAACGATTAACCCCTTAATGCCCAAACCGGATCGACAGTAAGCCAAAAAAACGGTTAGAAAACGTTCAGCACCTTGCCACAGCTCTGCTGTGGCCCTACCTGCCCTTAGGAACAAGATTTGTGGGGAAAAAACTTCTTATAGGCCCTCAAACTGCAGAAGGACCCTACATGTGAAACAGCCTGAACTTCTAGTCAAATATAACTGCGCATCTGAGGCGCAAAATTAGGCCCCTCCCACCTCACTACGGAGCTTGTGAGGCCTAAAGAAACACTCCAAAGTGTTTTAATATTAGCCATGTGGTTAACAACCCCTGAAAGAAACCCAAAGGAACCTTCAAAGTGTCTCAAAAAAATGATATTTTCAATAAAACCCGTTTGCCCTGAAAGTAGTGTCAACCAGCATAAACTAGCCCTGTTATGTAAGCTTGAAATTCCATACTTAGTCTCTGAATACAGCTTACCCTTCCCTCATGGGGGATATTATCAGTCTTCTCTAGCATTATCACAGTCTTGTCTAGAAGAAAAAAAGACTAAACATACCTTATTGCAGCCTAACCTGCAAACCGTTCCCCCCAACTGAAGTTTTCTTGTACTCCTCAGTATTTTGTGAGAACAGCAGTGGATTTTAGTTACAACATGCTAAAATCATCTTCCTCCCTGCAGAAATCTTCGTCCTTTCTGCTAGAGAGTAAATAGTACACACCGGTACCATTTAAAATAACAAAATCTTGCTTGTAGAAAATAAAAAACAAAATTTATGCTTACCTGATAAATTCCTTTCTCCTGTAGTGTGGTCAGTCCACGGGTCATCATTACTTCTGGGATATTAACTCCTCCCCAACAGGAAGTGCAAGAGGATTCACCCAGCAGAGCTGCTATATAGCTCCTCCCCTCTACGTCACCTCCAGTCATTCGACCAAGGACCAACGAGAAAGGAGAAGCCAAAGGGTGTAGTGGTGACTGGAGTATAATTCAAAAAATTTCTACCTGCCATAAAAAACAGGGCGGGCCGTGGACTGACCACACTACAGGAGAAAGGAATTTATCAGGTAAGCATAAATTTTGTTTTCTCCTGTTAAGTGTGGTCAGTCCACGGGTCATCATTACTTCTGGGATACCAATACCAAAGCTAAAGTACACGGATGACGGGAGGGACAGGCAGGCTCTTTATACGGAAGGAACCACTGCCTGAAGAACCTTTCTCCCAAAAACAGCCTCCGAAGAAGCAAAAGTGTCAAATTTGTAAAATTTGGAAAAAGTATGAAGAGAAGACCAAGTTGCAGCCTTGCAAATCTGTTCAACAGAAGCCTCATTCTTAAAGGCCCAAGTGGAAGCCACAGCTCTAGTAGAATGTGCTGTAATTCTTTCAGGAGGCTGCTGTCCAGCAGTCTCATAGGCTAACCGTATTATGCTACGAAGCCAAAAAGAGAGAGAGGTAGCCGAAGCTTTTTGACCTCTCCTCTGACCAGAATAAACGACAAACAGGGAAGACGTTTGTCGAAAATCCTTAGTTGCCTGTAGATAAAATTTCAGGGCACGGACTACATCTAGATTGTGTAGCAGACGTTCCTTCTTCGAAGAAGGATTAGGACACAAAGATGGAACCACAATCTCTTGATTGATATTCCTGTTAGTGACCACCTTAGGTAGGAACCCAGGTTTAGTACGCAGAACTACCTTGTCTGAATGAAAAATCAGATAAGGAGAATCACAATGTAAGGCAGATAACTCAGAGACTCTTCAAACCGAGGAAATCGCCATTAAAAACAGAACTTTCCAAGATAACAGCTTGATATCAATGGAATGAAGGGGTTCAAACGGAACACCCTGTAAAACATTAAGAACTAAGTTCAAACTCCATGGTGGAGCAACAGTTTTAAACACAGGCTTGATCCTAGCTAAAGCCTGACAAAAAGCTTGAACGTCCGGAACTTCTGACAGACGTTTGTGTAAAAGAATGGACAGAGCTGAAATCTGTCCCTTTAAAGAACTAGCGGATAAACCCTTTTCTAAACCTTCTTGTAGAAAAGACAATATCCTCGGAATCCTAACCTTACTCCATGAGTAACTCTTGGATTCGCACCAATATAAGTATTTGCGCCATATCTTATGGTAAATCTTTCTGGTAACAGGCTTCCTAGCCTGTATTAAGGTATCAATAACTGACTCAGAAAAACCACGTTTTGATAAAATCAAGCGTTCAATTTCCAAGCAGTCAGCTTCAGAGAAATTAGATTTTGATGTTTGAAGGGACCCTGGATCAGAAGGTCCTGTTTCAGAGGTAGAGACCAAGGTGGACAGGATGACATGTCCACTAGATCTGCATACCAAGTCCTGCGTGGCCATGCAGGCGCTATTAGAATCACGGATGCTCTCTCCTGTTTGATTCTGGCAATCAATCGAGGAAGCATCGGGAAGGGTGGAAACACATAAGCCATCCCGAAGGTCCAAGGTGCTGTCAAAGCATCTATCAGAACCGCTCCCGGATCCCTGGATCTGGACCCGTAACGAGGAAGCTTGGCGTTCTGTCGAGACGCCATGAGATCTATCTCTGGTTTGCCCCAACGTCGAAGTATTTGGGCAAAGACCTCCGGATGAAGTTCCCACTCCCCCGGATGAAAAGTCTGACGACTTAGGAAATCCGCCTCCCAGTTCTCCACTCCCGGGATGTGGATTGCTGATAGGTGGCAAGAGTGAGACTCTGCCCAGCGAATTATCTTTGATACTTCCATCATTGCTAGGGAGCTTCTTGTCCCTCCCTGATGGTTGATGTAAGCTACAGTCGTGATGTTGTCCGACTGAAACCTGATGAACCCCCGAGTTGTTAACTGGGGCCAAGCCAGAAGGGCATTGAGAACTGCTCTCAATTCCAGAATGTTTATTGGTAGGAGACTCTCCTCCTGATTCCATTGTCCCTGAGCCTTCAGAGAATTCCAGACAGCGCCCCAACCTAGTAGGCTGGCGTCTGTTGTTACAATTGTCCAGTCCGGCCTGCTGAATGGCATCCCCCTGGACAGATGTGGCCGAGAAAGCCACCATAGAAGAGAATTTCTGGTCTCTTGATCCAGATTCAGAGTAGGGGACAAGTCTGAGTAATCCCCATTCCACTGACTTAGCATGCACAATTGCAGCGGTCTGAGATGTAGGCGTGCAAAGGGTACTATGTCCATTGCCGCTACCATTAAGCCGATCACCTCCATGCATTGAGCTACTGACGGGTGTTGAATGGAATGAAGGACACGGCATGCATTTTGAAGCTTTGTTAACCTGTCTTCTGTCAGGTAAATCTTCATTTCTACAGAATCTATAAGAGTCCCCAAGAAGGGAACTCTTGTGAGTGGAAAGAGAGAACTCTTCTTTTCGTTCACCTTCCATCCATGCGACCTTAGAAATGCCAGTACTAACTCTGTATGAGACTTGGCAGTTTGAAAGCTTGAAGCTTGTATCAGAATGTCGTCTAGGTACGGAGCTACCGAAATTCCTCGCGGTCTTAGTACCGCCAGAAGAGCACCCAGAACCTTTGTGAAGATTCTTGGAGCCGTAGCCAATCCGAATGGAAGAGCTACAAACTGGTAATGCCTGTCTAGAAAGGCAAACCTTAGATACCGGCAATGATCTTTGTGAATCGGTATGTGAAGGTAAGCATCCTTTAAATCCACTGTGGTCATGTACTGACCCTTTTGGATCATGGGTAAAATTGTCCGAATAGTTTCCATTTTGAACGATGGAACTCTTAGGAATTTGTTTAGGATCTTTAAATCCAAGATTGGCCTGAAAGTTCCCTCTTTTTTGGGAACCACAAACAGATTTGAGTAAAACCCTTGTTCCGACCGCGGAACCGGATGGATCACTCCCATTAATAAAAGATCTTGTACGCAGCGTAGAAACGCCTCTTTCTTTATTTGGTTTGTTGACAACCTTGACAGATGAAATCTCCCTCTTGGGGGAGAGGATTTGAAGTCCAGAAGGTATCCCTGAGATATGATCTCTAACGCCCAGGGATCCTGGACATCTCTTGCCCAAGCCTGGGCGAAGAGAGAAAGTCTGCCCCCCACTAGATCCGTTCCCGGATCGGGGGCCCTCAATTCATGCTGTCTTAGGGGCAGCAGCAGGTTTCCTGGCCTGCTTGCCCTTGTTCCAGGACTGGTTAGGTCTCCAGCCTTGTCTGTAGCGAGCAACAGCTCCTTCCTGTTTTGGTGCAGAGGAAGTTGATGCTGCTCCTGCTTTGAAATTACGAAAGGAACAAAAATTAGACTGTCTAGCCTTAGGTTTGGCTCTGTCTTGAGGCAGGGCATGGCCTTTACCTCCTGTAATGTCAGCGATAATTTCTTTCAACCCGGGCCCGAATAAGGTCTGCCCTTTGAAAGGAATATTAAGCAATTTAGATTTAGAAGTAACATCAGCTGACCAGGATTTTAGCCACAGTGCTCTGCGCGCCTGAATGGCGAATCCGGAATTCTTAGCCGTAAGTTTAGTTAAATGTACTACGGCATCCGAAATAAATGAGTTAGCTAACTTAAGGGCTTTAAGCTTGTGTGTAATCTCATCTAATGGAGCTGATTCAAGTGTCTCTTCCAGAGACTCAAACCAAAATGCTGCTGCAGCCGTGACAGGAGCAATGCATGCAAGAGGTTGCAATATAAAACCTTGTTGAACAAACATTTTCTTAAGGTAACCCTCTAACTTTTTATCCATTGGATCTGAAAAGGCGCAGCTATCCTCCACCGGGATAGTGGTACGCTTAGCTAAAGTAGAAACTGCTCCCTCCACCTTAGGGACCGTTTGCCATAAGTCCCGTGTGGTGGCGTCTATTGGAAACATCTTTCTAAATATTGGAGGGGGTGAGAACGGCACACCGGGTCTATCCCACTCCTTAGTAACAATTTCAGTAAGTCTCTTAGGTATAGGAAAAACGTCAGTACTCGACGGTACCGCAAAATATTTATCCAACCTACACAATTTCTCTGGTATTGCAACTGTGTTACAATCATTCAGAGCCGCTAACACCTCCCCTAGTAATACACGGAGGTTTTCCAGCTTAAATTTAAAATTTGAAATATCTGAATCCAGTCTGTTTGGATCAGAACCGTCACCCGCAGAATGAAGCTCTCCGTCCTCATGTTCTGCAAATTGTGACGCAGTGTCTGACATGGCCCTAATATTATCAGCGCACTCTGTTCTCACCCCAGAGTGATCACGCTTACCTCTTAGTTCTGGTAATTTAGCCAAAACTTCAGTCATAACAGTAGCCATATCCTGTATGTGATTTGTAATGGCCGCCCAGATGTACTCGGCGCTACAATATCACGCACCTCCCGAGCGGGAGATGCAGGTACTGACACGTGAGGCGAGTTAGTCGGCATAACTCTCCCCTCGTTGTTTGGTGAAATATGTTCAATTTGTACAGATTGACTTTTATTTAAAGTAGCATCAATGCAGTTAGTACATAAATTTCTATTGGGCTCCACTTTAGCACATATAGCACAGATATCTTCCTCTGAATCAGACATGTTTAACACACTAACAAATAAACTAGCAACTTGGAAATACTTTTCAAGTAATTTACTATAATATGAAAACGTACTGTGCCTATAAGAAGCACAGAAAAAGTTATGACAGTTGAAAATTGATAAACTGAAAAGTTATAGCATCAAATCTTTGTAAAAAACACACTTTTAGCAAAGGATTGCTCCCATTAGCAAAGGATAACTAACCCTGATAGCAGAAAAAAAAAAATACAGAAATAAACGTTTTTTATCACAGTCAACTACAATCTCACAGCTCTGCTGTGAGTGATTACCTCCCTCAAAACAAGTTTTGAAGACCCCTGAATTCTGTAGAGATGAACCGGATCATGCAGGGAAGACAATAAACTTCTGACTGGATTTTTTGATGCGTAGCAAAAGCGCCAAAAAAGGCCCCTCCCCCTCATACACAACAGTGAGAGAGATCAGTAAACTGTCATAAATTAAATAAAAACGACTGCCAAGTGGAAAAAATATTGCCCAAAACATTTTTTCACCCAGTACCTCAGAAAATTAAACGATTTTACATGCCACCAAAAAACGTTTAACATAAATAAATTAAGTGTTATTAAAAAGCCTGTTGCTAGTCCCTGCAAATTAGGCTAAAGTTTTATGCATATAGTATAATTCCAGTGAAGTGCCATTCCCCAGAATACTGAAGTGTAAAATATACATACATGACAGCCTGATACCAGTTGCTGCTACTGCATTTAAGGCTGAGTTTACATTATATCGGTATGGCAGAATTTTCTCATCAATTCCATTGTCAGAAAATAATAAGCTGCTACATACCTCTTGCAGATTAATCTGCCCGCTGTCCCCTGATCTGAAGTTTACCTCTCCTCAGATGGCCGAGAAACAGCAATATGATCTTAACTACGCCGGCTAAAATCATAGAAAAAACTCAGGTAGATTCTTCTTCAAATTCTACCAGAGAAGGAATAACACACTCCGGTGCTATTATAAAATAACAAACTTTTGATTGAAGGTATAAAACTAAGTATAATCACCACAGTCCTCTCACACATCCTATCTATTCGTTGGGTGCAAGAGAATGACTGGGGGTGACGTAGAGGGGAGGAGCTATATAGCAGCTCTGCTGGGTGAATCCTCTTGCACTTCCTGTTGGGGAGGAGTTAATATCCCAGAAGTAATGATGACCCGTGGACTGACCACACTTAACAGGAGAAACTAAATTTTTTTACCACATTCACTTTACACTTCCGATTGCTTAGAGCCGGCAAAGAGAATGACTGGGGGGTGGAGCTGGAGGGGGAGCTATATGGACAGCTCTGCTGTGTGCTCTCTTTGCTACTTCCTGTTGGGAAGGAGAATATCCCACAAGTAAAGGATGAATTCGTGGACTCGATACATCTTACAAGAGAAAATGCCCTTTTAAGGACTATTGGTAGTTTAGTATTAGATTAGGGGGTGTTTTTTTTATCTTGGGGGGGGATTTTTTATTTTTATAGGGGTATTAGTTTAGGTTTCATTTTATTATTTTGGATAGCTTTGTTTATTTTTTTCTATATTTTTACTTTTTTATTTTCTGTAGCTTGGGGGTTACATTTTTAACACATAGACTGCCTTCTGGACAGGCTTATCAACTAGTTACAATATTAGAGGATTTGTCCTCTATGATGTAAAATGCTGATGTATATAAACGAATCTCACATTTTAAATCATATGTTACCTCCCAGCAATAGCACTTAAAAGGAAGCCTGTGCAAAGCTTCTAAATTCAAAGCAATTCCAAATGAAAGTATTTTACAGCACCTCCATAAAATAATTTCCATTATGATAGCACAAAATGTTTTAAAAAGTTTATATGGAGGTGCTGTGAACGACTTTCATTTGGAATTGCATCAAATTTTAAATGCTGCATTTAAAAGTGAATTATTTTACCATATGTCAGTGAACGTTTACAAAACTTTGATCCAATTTGCAAGACGCCTTTTCGTTTCAGCCAATAGGAAAGTGGAAGAAGAATATGTATTTCTTTTTTAAGCCATTTATTTTAATGCCACAACAGAAAAAAATGGGCATTTTACTGTAACTTTTTATTTAGAAGAGCTATTTCAATAGACTACTTTTTTTTGTTTTTTTTACATTGAGCTCAGATAAATGTATGCAGAGCAAAATAAAAGATCCCAACAGTTACCCATTTTGCAGGAAAATCCTGCATCTCTGTTGAAGCTCCTGCTTTAAAAGAGCACACAACAATTTTTTATTATTATTTATTTTTCATTTTGTTAGCATTTTATCTCCTCTGCTGAGGCCATTCAGGCACAAATGTGTAGAATTTAGCTTAAAGGGTAAATTTTTGCATTTCCTGCAAATTGTATCAGAGTTTTGTGTTTGCTAGCATATGTTTAAACCATGCAATTTAAAATGTGAGATTCATGTATATTTATCAGCATTTTAGCAAATATATCTGTAGAATATAGCAGGGTCAGGTTTGTGAAGTCTTGCGTTACAGTATGGTACAGCTATACCGCTGAAATATTGGCTATTGCACGTGGAATGGCCAGTAAGGCATATTACGAGTCGTGGCGGTATAGCTATACCACAAGCCTTTTAGCCTATAACGCAACGTCAATTCCGCACTAAAATTACGTTTGAGTGCGGGATTTTCCATAGCGCCGTATTACAGGTTGTGCGGTCCGGCTAAAATGCTTGCGTTCCAGCCTATACTGACACAATCCATTCCGCCATCTGAGACCAGTAGTTAGAATTTTGCAAAACAAAAATGTTTCACAAAACTCATAACTAAAATGTTACAAAGTACACTAACACCCATAAACTACCTATTAACCACTAAACCGCCAAATACTATATTAAACCTATCAACCCCTAATCTGTCACCCACCCACATCGCAACTATTAAATAAACCTATTAACCCCTAATACGCCACCCGCCCACACTAACTAAATCTAGTAACCCCTAATCTACTATTCCCAAAATCGATGTCACTAAATAAAATGATTAAAGGGACAGTACACTGTAAAATTGTTTTTCCATAAATGTATTTTAAATGACTTGTTATACCAACTGCAAAGTATAACATATTTGAGAAATTGCATTTTCGGGAATATTTGTGTATCTGAAGTAGCTGGTTGTGTGCTTTGAAACCACAGCCTATTACAATGGGTTGAGCTTCAGATAATATCAGATCTCATTATGTTATCACTTTTATGTACACAGACTTGCTTCCTTATCTTATATTTGTCTGGAACACCAAAGCTCAATACATAGAGAGAACAATGGAAAATTATCATTTTATTACTTAACTGTCATGCCCCCCACTGAGGGTGTAATCTCTTCTGCTGACTGTGTTTACTTAGGCTTGTCAATAGCGTATACGCCAATATCAAAACTTTCAGTAAAGGTTGGGAAACCACAAGCTACATCACCTATTTCAAATGCTGAAATATGAGTAAAGGAGCTACTTGCAACCAATTTAATACACTCTAGCAGGTAAAAAGGATCATTGGGAATACAGGTGGCCCTCGTTTTACAACGGTTCAATTTACACCGTTTCAGAATAACAACCTTTTTTTCCAGTCATATGACTGCTATTGAAAAGCATTGAGAAGCAGTGCATTTATTAAAATAGCCATTAGGTGGAGCTGTCCGCTTGTGTTGCAGCAAAGCCAAGTAAGCTGAAATTAACCAGTTTAACCAGACCTGAGCTATCGAGCAGATTTCAAAGGGACAAGATCTTCCTGTCTATAAATCAGTCCAGATTGGAATGCATAGAAAGAACTGTTTGCAGAAAAATGCAAGTGAAGTCTGTGTTGTGTGATTATTTTATTAGGTTTATAATGCTGTTTAGCAAATGTTTTTGTTAATTTAACTTAGTATAATTATATATTCTGTGTTGTGTGATTATTTTATTAGGTTTATAATGCTGTTTAGCAAATGTGTTTGTTCATTTAACTTAGTTTAATTATATATTCTGTGTTGTGTGATTATTTTATTAGGTTTATAATGCTGTTTATCATTTAAAGTCTTCATTTCAAAGCTTTAAAAATAATGTATTAGGTGTTACTTATGACAATTTTGAGAGGGGCCTAGAACCTAACTCCCTCACTTTCCATTGACTTACATTATAAACTGGGTTTCAATTTACAACGGTTTCGATTTACAACCATTACTTCTGGAACCTAACCCCGGCGTAAACTGAGGGCTACCTGTAATTTAAAGGGGAGAAAGTTTTTGGGTGAACTGTCCCTTTAACCCCTAATCCGCCACCCGACACTAAATAAACCTATTAACCCCTAAACCTCCAGTCCCCCACATCGTAACTAATAAACTAAACCTATTAACCCCTAAACTGCCGCCCCCCACATCACAAAACACTAAATTAATCTATTAACCCCTAAACCTAATACCGCCTAACTTTAAATTAAAAGTTATAACTATATATCTTAAAATAAATAAATAAAAACTTACCTGTGAAATAAAACTAAACTATAAATTAACCTAACATAGGGGGGTGGAGTTAACTGCCGAACTGGATGGTCGCATTTCTATAGAGCTCCCGGCTCCAATTATTTACACTGAACTGAGTCCCAGTACTTGAAATTACTTTAAGAACGAGCTTGAGAGCCTTAACAAGCCCTATACTGCTTCCCAACACGACCAACCGCATAGTGAACAAGACATCTGAAATACTCAAAATGGTGGAGTCCTCGTGTGAACAGAAACTTATATGTATATTAAAAGATTGCTTCTCACAATTCAAGCGAGAACTTGCAAAGGCGTTTGGGCAGAAACATGCAGCTGATGTGTCTTCTGAAGACCCTGAGAAACTACAGAGTTCTGTTGAGGGTAATCTCTGCAATCGCCCCGACATAATTTTGTGAAACTGGATTCGAAGGCGCCCTAGAGCAGGATTTGAGACTTGGGTCTGTACTAAACACTCCACTACCGGATGTGGCAGCCGTCCATCTGGATGGGCATACGATCTGGTATCGGGGTCATTCCGTCCAACTGCAGGACCTAAGTGGACACGTGGTGGGGCCATATCCTAGCCCGACCAAACAACAGGGGAACCTCTGTCTTACATATACCTCCTCTTTAGCTCGGGAGTCGAGTGGTGGAGCGATCCCAGCAAGCAGCGATAATTCTCCTATGCTTCCAAAACGAGGCTCCTGGTTGCTGTTCATACAAAAGAGTGGCCCTAGCAATGAATGGAGGAAAGAGTCTCCGTTTGTATGTGCCGGAATACTATTCTCTAATGTTGGAGAGTGTACTGCCAGGGAGACCCACTACTAGTGGTCCGATCAGTCTTTGGGGCAGCGAGTTTATAGACTTGGCAGAGGAACTTTTTATTTTGAAACTTTTATTGTCTTGTGCAACTACTGCTTGGACTATACCGACTATGCAGCCACACGTGAAACAAGATGGCGTGGGGAACTGCTCTTTGAAATACCAGCGACTTGGGACTCAGACTTGGTACCTAACTCTTCGGCTTGGCGCTCTGGTGTGGGCTGTATAGGTTAAAGATTCTCTTGTTAGATTAGTTTTGGATCTGACAAGGCTCCTATTCAGTCTTAACACCACAATTGTTTATTCTACTCACTTTTATAGAATGTTATGCTTATTTGTTTTAAAGGGTTTTTTGTTTTGTTTAATTGTAACATACTCTCAAGGAATGGTGGTTGACTAATGAAGGTATATAGATCTGATATTCATACACCCACAGTATTTGAGTGCAAAATAGTTCAGTATCAACAGCCGTATTTCTGCAATGCTCTATTCTCTGTGTTAGTAATCTATAGTGTCTGGGAAAGAATATAAGAAGTTGCTTACAAACATGACCTGACTATCAATTATGTTGAATACACAGCTTCTCCACTTTTTCATACCTTTCCATGACCTAGTAAATTGTTCATTTTTTAGAAATTGCAGAAACAAGCCACTGAAGATTTATAGGCAATTTATTAGTTACATAATGCACAAATTCTCTTGTCTGAGAAATCCTCCCTTTCCCAAGATTCATGTATAGTGAAATTCATGTTGAGACGTCTAACAGCACATATCTATGTTGGTCTACATAAATAAGTTATAGCTGCACATGTGTTTGCTCTTTAGAGCCCCATAATATATTAGGATGTGATGTTTTTTATTTTCCTGGTCTAATGTTATCTAAACCCTAATAATATAAAGGGCACCGTTTGTTCATTTCTTTTTGGTATATATGGGAGGTTACAAAATAACTCAAATGTTATTTCAAAAGAATTTTCTATAATACATTACGAACTCCATTTCCCTTAACACGGCCAATATTAAGTTATGTCCTGAATTAATTAAGTAATGATCAGAGAAGACTTTTTACCCAACCTAAATGACTTTTCTCACCCATAGTTTGTTAGCAAATTATTCATATATAGAGATCCCTCTCTTAGCTATGACTTGCTGCCCTACTGTCAGCGGCCGAGACGGTGAGGCGTGCAATCTCATTTCAAATAGGAATCTCACCTATCTTACTTGAGTGGGAGGTATGGAAGTGATATGTCCTTTTTAGTTAACTCTATATATGAGAAGACAAGTTATATGTATAGCTCAATCCATGATACAAGCGAGCCCAGTCAGACATGGTTAAAGGTGGTTCTTATTTCCACATACTCAATACTATATATCAGCGACTATAATTTATTAGCTCACTCCAGCTATGATATTTCACACTATGTATGAACACTGCAGGCTATATAACAATGCTGAGGCAACAGCATTATTCGTAGAGACTTCTAGTACAAACCTAATGATAGGTGCAACCTGCTGACAAGTAACCACAAATAGGAGACTAGCTTAATGAACAAATATATCTATGATAGTTGTAGAGGCTAAGTTATACTTTCTATGTATGTAGACTTATATGTTAGTGGATATGATTCTGATACTCTTGTGCCGAGAAATAATTTATAAGTCAGCTAACCGACATCAGTCACATAATATCCTAATTAACCTTATTACCCTCATCTTATAAGGATTCACAATTTCTTGCCATTAACTCCACCCCCCCCCAATGTTGTTCACCATGTGAACAAAGGAAAATATATCCAACGAACTACCCTCCCAAACCATTATTCTCAGTAAATATTTTACCACAGAGATGACTAATTATAAGATGTTTGCTAGGAGACTGTACATATCACCCACTGCTAGTCCTACTATATCGCAGTCTGCCTCTGGTTCCATAACTCTATCCCCCATCCCTGTAAACTGAATATCACGATTCACATTTACTTTGGCCCCATACTCTACTGGCAAATAACCAGAATTCATTATAAAAGAGGTTTGCTTATGAGTACACCTGTTCTTTACTTATAAATCAATATGTTTATGATCAGGAGAGTTATATCCTATTCCTATGTTTTGTTATACACAAAGTATATTGATGTACTCTTTATTGGTATATTGTGTAAGCTTAAAAACACTATACTACACATCAAGTTTTCTATTTACTAGATGGAATCTATTGACATCTATGAAGAAAATGCTCTTAAACACTCAAGCTTAAGACTGTACTGTGACTTTGTATCTATTTGTATATTTTATAACCCCAATAAAAATATTTAAAAAATAAAAAATAAATTAACCTAACATAACTATTCTAATAAAATAAAACATAAATTATGCTTAGCAGATAATTTCCTTTCCTTCTGTATGAGGAGAGTCTACGGCTTCATTCCTTACTTGTGGGAAATACAGAACCTAGCCACAAGGAGGAGGCAAAGACACCCCAGCCAAAGGCTCAAATACCTCCCCCACTTCCCTCATCCCCCAGTCATTCTGCCAAGGGAACAAGGAACAGTAGGAGAAATATCAGGGTATAAATGGTGCCAGAAGAACAAAACCAAATTTAAGTCCACCCAATGGAGAATTCAGGCAGTGTACTCTCCTCATACAGAAGGAAAGGAAATTATCTGGTAAGCATAATTTATGTTTTCCTTCTTAATATGAGGAGAGTCCATGGCTTCATTCCTTACTTGTGGGAAACATATACCCAAGTTCTAGAGGACATTGAATGAAAACGGGAGGGTAAAAAGAGAGGCGGACCCTGTTCTAAGGGCACCACAGCCTGCAAAAACCCTTTCTCCCAAAAGCTGCTTCTGCCAAAGCGAAAACGCCAAATATGTAACATTTTGACAAAATATGTAAGGAAGACCAGGTAGTTGCTCTACAAATCTGATCGTTAAAGGCCTCATTCTCAAAACCAAGGAGGGAGCCACAACGCTAGTTAAATGAGCCTTAAGCCTCTAAGGAGGCTTGTGTCCTGCTGACTCTATAAGCTAAGTGAACATGCTCCTCAACCAGAAAAACAAGGAAGTAGACGAGGCTTCCTGCCCCTTACGCATCCCAGAATAGACACAAACAAAACTCTTCTGTAGCCTGAAGATAGAACTTCAAGGCCTGAACCACATCCAACTTATGAAATAACCACCCCTTTGAAGGAGGATTAGGACACAAGGAAGGAACCACAATCTCCTGATTGATGTTGCGATCTGAAACAACCATAGGAAGAAAACCTAACCCAAAGAGAACAGCCTTAGCTGCATGAAAAACTAGGTAAGGTACCTCACTTTGCAATGCAGCCATCTCAGAAACTCTGTGTGCTGAAGCAATAGCCAGTAGAAAAAAGGAACCTTCCAAGACAGAAAATTTTAATGTCAACTCCATGCATAAGCCAAAACCTTCTGCAAAACTTAGAACAAGATCTAAACTCCAATGAGGAGCACTAGATCTAAACACAGGCCTGATCTAGTCAAAACCTGAACAAGACTGGATATCTGGAATCTCTGTGAGCCTCTCAAGCAGTAAAACAGATAGGGCAGAAATCTGTCCCCTAAGGGAGCTAACAGAAGGCCCTTCTCCAAAACATCCCGGAGAAAGGAAAGGATCCTGGAAAACCTGGCCTTATTCCAGGAGAATTCCCGCTCTACACACAGGAAGAAGTAGGACCTGCACCCCTTATGATAGATGCGACTATGCACCAGATTATGAGCTAGAACCAGAGTATGAACACTCAATCAGAAAAACCTCTCTTGGCTAAGACTAAGCGTTCAATTCAACACAGTCAGCATCAGAGAGTCCAGGATGTGATGAGCACAAGGACCCTGCACCAGCAGATTCCTGTAACAAGGTCCATGGAGACGAAGTCCCTAAACTGCGACACAACTCTACATATAAATGAAGCAAACCGTCTCACTGGCGTCAGCTCCAGCTAGCATTGACCATCCACAACAAAGAGCGACATGGTCGAAAAGAAGGTTAAAAGAAACCTCTATGGAATGCTAGATGTCTAGCATATTCAGGATGAAAAGGCCGGAGCCCCACTTGGGTTCAAACCCACCTTCTGCTACAGAAGTGGTGGAGCTAACCTGACGCCTTGAAAGCCTGATCGGCTTCCCCATCCGCCATAAATATTTGAGAAGGGAATGAATGTAGGGGACATCCGAACCTGAAGCGTACGCTCATAGAGAGGGTTGCTGGCAATTTGCCAACGTGGGCTTCCGCCCGCCACCAAACACAAGGCCCCCCGTTAAGCAGGTGGAACCTTCTTCAAAAGAGGGTCTCCCCACTGAGAGGTCCCAACTGGTACGAACCCAGAAGACCAAATCCTCCAAGCAGAATGCTCGCTGAGGAACCAAAGGAATAACTGGAAGGACACTCTCTCCCCACGGACCTCCCTAGGACACTCTCTCCCCACAGAAAAGGAAGCAACAAGGTCAAAACCGCCCGGGAGAACTAAGAGAAAAAAACATTTCAGAACAGGGAGATCTGAACGGAACACTGGGAATTGATTTCCCCCACCGGTATTCCATGTAAGTCTGTAAGACAGAATCACCAACACCATACCAAAATCACGCCTTTGGCTGTGCCACCCCAACGTCATCAAAGACCAGAAAGGTGGTTGGAGGGCATAACCCAATGGTATATTTGCAAGATCTCAGGATTAAAAGAAAGTTACCACAGCAGGATTCAACACTAAGCCTTCAGCTTGCTAGGCAGGGTAGATAAAAATCCCTGTCGCTAAGACAAAACAGCATCCAGATCCATCCTGGTGTCAACACCAGCAACTCAGGTCTAGATCCAACTCTGAGGATAGAAAAGATACAAGAAAATCCCTAAAAGTCTATTAGCAGGTGAAGGTAAGAAACCCAGAAAAGCAGAGACCCAGGGAACTACCGTAAAATCTTGAAGCAGGATACTGCCACCTGAAACCCCAGATCCCAAGAAGGATCAGAACAAGGTTTACTGACAGATACGCTTCCTAAAAAACGAATTTGCACAAAAAAGATGAAACAGGAAAGACATCCTTCTTCCGAACAAAGGAAGGGAGAACCTTACATTCTCCTGCAAAAAGAACTGATAAGCTCTGCTTCAATATCATAGAACCCAATTAGGACGTGAAGACTCTCCCCCTATTAGGACATGCACCAACAGTGGAAGAAAATATAGATATAGTGTGATAGATACCAGGACAATTACTCCAAAGGTTCCTTGTCTTCTCTGACAAGACAATTGCCCAGAAAAGAAGCCAATTTCCGGTCTTTATGACCTCTAGATCCATAAGATCCAGTATCGTATGCAGACGGAGGACCCAAGTCAGCAGACTCCAACCCTGGAGGTTTCTTTCTCTGAAGCCTCAGAGGGAACCGCATCCCCAGTGGACTGATTGGACACCAATTGTCCTTGATCAGGAGAGCCAGGACTAACCCCTCGCTTGCGCTTAGCAGCAATAGGTAACCTCGCTAAGGCCGTAGAGATGGCCATGTGGAACTGCATAGTAACCTTTGGTGGAAACAAACCCCTTACAGGCGAAGGAGGATCGGAACTCGGGAAAACAACATATGTAGCAACAGAAAAAAGGGAACACACCTCACTGGGCGAAGAGTCTTCAGAGGCAGATGGCTCAGTGGTCTCTAACATCTCAACATTGGTTGAAGAGAACACACTATTGTGGCATACGGAACATAATTGAGCGGGCTGGATTACCCGGGCCTCCTCATAATATACACAGGTATCAAATTCCATATTGGAGGGATCCCCCTCTAAATTATCAGAATCCTCCATAACTCGTCTATATCAAATTATAGAAAGGAAAAACAACTGGTACCTTATACCCCAAATGGCTGGGGCACTCACCACCTCCTATGACCCAGACAGATAGAGAAGATGCTCCGCAGACATCTGGTCAGGAATCGGAAGCGGTTAAAAAAACGTGACCATTCCCGGTCGCATGGTGCTCATGCATGACCTGTCCCTGCTAAGGTAAAAGCACGCCATCTTAATATAAAGAAACTGCGCAGCTCTCAAAATGAAAATAACCTGTACATTCTGTATCAGTCTAAGAGCCCGAAAGTTCTTACACATAAGAAGTCAAAATTACATAACAAATATGATTAAAAAACCCCCACTGTTCAATAATCCACCTCAGGAGATATTAACCGTTGATTCCATAAGGATAAAGGAGTCCCACTGTGACCCTGTCTTCTATTGTTAACATGTGTGTAAAGTAATGAAACTATCTTACCGACAGTGACACGGTCCTTCAAGTTTGACAGATTGTAGCAGCGCTTCTGACATGGACTAGAGTGAAGAAAGCAGGCAGCAAAACTCATCAACGTTGATTGCTTAAGGAGCTGTTAATATGAGTATGGATGGGTTCGCAGAAAGACTCTCCCTGCATCTCCAGACTCTAACTTTCGTCAATGCTCTCACTGAGAGGCTGACAAGACTACTTAAAACTCCAGTCCCATCGCGAAGGGTACTACACTCCATAAGGAACTACTTTGAAATCTTCTGACACTTCTCTGCTAACCTCCTGTGACGAAAGGCAAAGAATGACTGGAGGATGAGGGAAGTGGGGGAGGAATTTGAGCCTTTGGCTGGGGTGTCTTTGCCTCCTCCTGGTGGCCAGGTTCTGTATGAAGCTGTGTACTCTACTTATATTAAGACGGAAACTACCAATTAAAATTCCTAAATTACATGATTAAAAAAAACCTAACACTACGAAAAATAAAAAAACTAAATTAAAAACGTTAAAAAAAAAATAAAAAAATATAACATTGCAAAAAATAAACACAAAATTATGAAAAATAAAAAAACTCTAAGATTACAAAAAATAATAAATGAAATGATCAAAAACAATTACACCTAATCTAATTGTCCTATAAAAATAAAAAAGCGCCCCCCCCCAAAAAAACACCCCCTAACCTAAATTAAACTACCAATAGCCCTTAGGGCTTTTTGCAGGGTATTGCCCTAAGTTAAACAGTTCTTTTACCTAAAAAAAAAATACAAAGTCCCCCTAACAGTAAAACCCCCCACCCAACCAACCCCCCAAAATAAAAAAACCTAAAGCAACCCATTGTATGGGCATTGCCCTTAAAAGAGCATTCACAGCTCCTTTACAGTGCCCAAAGCCCTAATCTTAAAAAAAAAAAAAAATAACACTAGCCCCAGAAAATCTACTCACGGTTCCTGAAGTCCGAACATCCATCTCCGTCCTGGTGGGGAGAAGTCTTCATCCAGGCGGCGACAAGACTTTATCCAGGCGACATCTTCATCCATCGCGGGGGCGTCTCCTATCTTCAATCCCAGCATCACGGAGCAGAGCTATCCAGTACGGGCGTCCTCTTCATACAATCACCACCGTACACTGAAGTTGAATGCAAGGTATCCGTTTAAAAATGGGGTACCTTGCATTCCTATTGGCTGAGTTGATTATACAAATTCAAATTAGCCAATAGGATGAAAGATGTTGAAATCCTATTGGCTGATTTGAACAATTTGTAATTTAGGTTTTTTAATTGGTAGTTTTTTTTTATTTTATTTGAATAGTAATGTTAGGTTAATTTATAGTTTAATGTAATTTTTTTTTATTTCAAAGGTAAGTTTTTATTTATTTTAAGATAGTTATATTGTAACTTTTAATTTAAAATTAGGGGGTGTTAGGTTTAGGGGTTTATAGTTTCATTTAGTGTTTTATGATGTGGGGTCCAGCGGTTTAGGGATTAATAGGTTTATTAGTTGCATTGTGGGGGGCGGCGGTTTAGGGGTTAATAGGTTTATTTAGTGTCAGTGATGTCGGGGAGTGGCGGATTAGGGGTTAATAACTTTATTTTGGTTTTCGGTGATGTTGGGGCGGCGGATTAGGGGTTAATTTTATTTAGTGTCGGCGATGTGAGGGGCGGCGGATTAGGGGTTAATAACTTTATTTAGTGTTGGCTATGTTGGGGAGCAACGGATTAGGGGTGTTTATACTAGGGGGTTTAAATGTAATTTTCCTTTCCCCATACCATAGACCTCAATGGGGTTGCATTACAGCGATTTACCATTTTGCGATCGCAGGTGTTAGATTTTTTTCTAACACACTCTCCCCATTGATGTCTACGGGGGAAAGTGTGCACGAGCATGTAAACTCAGCCCTTGGCTTTTGAGCGGTATGGAGCTTATCGCACCATACTAAACAGCACAAGGAGGTTTTTCAGTAACTCGTAATGGCAGTGCTATGGAAAGTGCGGTACCACTCATTTTATTGCGTTCTTTACGCACCTGGTATAGCGCAAAACTCGTAATCTAGGTGAGTAATAATAATAAAAGCATATTGGAAAGATTTTTTTTTACTGACAAACACTTTATGCATAATTGTGTTTTATGTCTCTTTAATGGTAGAATGCAAATAAAAATTTTTTAAAAACAAACCTCTGCCTGCACCCCATCTTTAGTCATGGACAACCTAAGGCACCATCTCATGAGTAAGCCCCCTCCCTTCAATCCCAGTTAATTTTTTCCTTAAAGGGACATGAAACCCACATGTTTTTTCATGATTTAGTTAGAGCATGCAATTTGAAACAACTTTCCAATTGACTTCTTTTATCTAATTTGCTTTTATTTCTTTGTATCCTTTATTGAAAAGCAAAGCCAGGCTCATGAGCTGGGAGCTAACTGCCGATTGTTGGCTGCACAAATATGACTCTTATTGGCTTACAGATGTGCTCAGCAAGTTCCCAGTAGTGCATTGCTGCTCTTTCAGTAAAGGATACCAAGAGATTGAAGCAAAATTGATAACAGAAGTACATTGGAGAGTTGTTTAAAATGTATTTTCTGTCTGAATCATAAAATAAAAATACTGGGTTTCATGGACTTTTAACAAATGTTGAAAGGTATGTTAAAGTCCTAGCACAACAAGAAAAACTAAACATTAACAGGATATGAAACCCCAAAAATTATTTTGTGGTTCAGACAGAGGATACAAATTTAAAAAAAAGTTTCCAGTTTACTTCTACTATAAAATTTGCTTAATTCCCATGGTATTCTTTGTTGAAGAGATGCCTAGGTAAGTGTCTGGAGCACTACCTAGCAGGAATATTGCTTGTGCTCTTGCAAATGGATAACATTCTTGTAAAACTGCTGCCATATAGTGCTCATGCTGCTGAGTGCATGCTCCTGCTTTTCAAAAAAAAAACAATACCAAACGAACAAAGAAAATTTGACAATAGAAGTAAATCAAAAAGTTGTTTAAAATTGCATGCTCTATCTGAATCATGAAAGAACATTTATGGGTGTCATGTCCCTTTAAATTGTTTAGTTATTATGAAATACCAGCAATATAATGTACAATCTACATGTATCTCATAAAATATACAATATACAACTAAACAAAATATCACATCTTCTATGAAAAGACTGAAGATTATTTCTCTAGAAATAGAAAAAAAAATGAGATTGACAGAGTTTTCAGCAAAATGGTACCTGTGGATCCAGTGGCCTGTGCATCGGTGGTGTTCTGGCTGGTGGCACCCCACTAATGCTGAATGATTCCGATCTCGGAGGCAAATTTGGATCAGATATCCTGTTAGCTACTTTATGTGGCATAGCTGGGGAACTCTGACGGTTGAGTCTTGAACGCTCCTCTACCTGAGCAATAGAAATTATTCACATAAACAGATGAATTCACATCGTACCAAACTTATACACACTAGTTGTTTTCTTTCACTATCCAAACCAGTTCATAAGTAGAATGGCGATACCAGATGCAGTGGTAAACTTCTGCCCATGCCATAATTTGCTTTTCATCATAATAAATAAACAAACAAAAAAAAAGAACAAAAATATATATAAAAGTAAAATTGTGAATCCAATTATCTGATATTGAAGTCAGAAGAAAGATGCTACTGGTTTGGAAATTGATATGCATTGCTATAAAAGTCAGACAGTTGCATCCTAAACACTAATTTGTACTGTTAAGTGTGTGTGAAAAAAAGACTATGAAAATTTCCATGAAATGGTGCAGATACTCGCAGGTAACGTAGTCAAATGAACACAAAAAAATGTAATCAAGCAAAAGTGTAAACATTTTAAAGCAAGACGTGGCCTCGTCCCTTTATAGATATATTTTGTTTACAATAAATATTGAAATTTATAGAATGTTTAAACTGGATAGGCTATAAACTGGATAGAAGATATTTGTCCAAATATTTTATTATGTTCTGTATAGGAACTCATAGTTAAATTGTAATTTGAGGCTTCACATTTATCCTTTGAAACACAGTACAATGGCTTGACTCTACTTGCACAACTGTTTGATATATATGTAGAACAAGAAATATTAATAAATGCAACATTAATTTAAATATGGCAAACAATACGTAATGGTGCGTTTGAAACATACAGTTTAAGTTGCAGGATTTGACCATCACAAAACAGTTCAGTGTGTTTACGCAAAACGACTGCTCCCAATGTGACATACTAACTTTGGGCCAGATTAGAAGTGGAGCGCTATTTAACGCTCCTATTTAAGCGTTAACTGTGCTAGAAGTGAGGTTTCTGTGTGCATCGGTTCACACTCGTATAACAAGTTGAGAGTAAAAAGTTAGCACTTGTGTGCTAACCCAACGGGCATAAAAAGCTGAACAATATCGAGCGCAATAACCTATTCCTCCATAAAAATCAACGGAGCAAAAAAATTGGAAAAAAACTAACACCCTACTCACGCGCAAACCCGATCGCATGTTGTCAAGTACACTGAACCAACATGAAAATATGAATATTTCACATTCCATAGAATATATTCTATTTATTAAAAAATACATATTTCTTTATATATCTGATGGTTTTATATATATATATACACTCACCGGCCACTTTATTAGGTACACCTTGTTAGTACCAGGTTGGACCACCTTTTGTCTTCAGAACTGCCTTAATTCTTCATGGCATAGATTCAAAAGGTGTTGGAAACATTCCTCAGACATTTTGGTCCATACTGACATGATAGCCTTCTTGCAGTTGCTGCAGATGTGTCGACTGCACATCCATGATGTGAATCTCCTATTCCACCACATTCTAAAGTGCTCTATCCCCCACACCATTACACAACCAGCACCCCCAGCCTGAACCATTGATACAAGGCAGGATGAATCCATGTTTTCATGTTGTTTACGCCAAATTCTGACTCTACCTACCATCTAAATGTCGCAGCTGAAATCGAGACTCATCAGACCAGGCAACATTTTTCTAATCTTCCATTGTCCAATTTTGGTGAGCCTGTGCGAATTGTAGCCTCAGCTTCCTGTTCTTAGCTGACAGGAGTGGCACCCTGTGTGGCCTTCTGCTGCTGTAGCCCATCTGCTCCAAGGTTCGATGTGTTGTGCATTCAAAGATGGTATTCTGCATACCTTAGTTGTAATGAGTGGTTATTTAAGTTACTGCTGCCTTTCTATCATCTCTAACCAGTCTGCCCATTCTTCTCTGACATCATCAAGGCATGGTCATTCACACAACTGCCGCTCACTGGATATTTTTTCTTTTTTGGACTATTCTCTATAAACCCTAGATATGGTTGTGCATGAAAATCCCAGTAGATCAGCAGTTTTTTAAATACTCAGACCAGCCCGTCTGGCACCAACACCCATGCCACGTCCAAAGTCACTTAAATCCCCTTTTTTCCCCATTCTGATGCTTGGTTTGAACTTCAGCAAGTCATCTTCATCACGTCTAGATGCCTAAATGCATTGAGTTACTGTCATGTGATTGGCAGATTAGCAATTTGTGCTACTAAGCAATTCAACAGGTGTACCTAACAAAGTGGCCAGTGAGTGAATGTGTGTGTGTGTGTGTGTGTATGTATATATATATATATATATATATATATATATATATATACACACATACATATATATATATATATATATATATATATATACACATACATACACATGTATATATATATATATATATATATATACACACATACATATATAAAAAATCTTTAATTATGAATATTAGATACATATGCTTTTTATGTTTTCATCTACTTAACTGCAAATAGCTCCAATGCACATATATATATATATATATATATATATGTGTGTGTGTACATGTGTATTTATGTGTTTATATGTGTATATATGTCTGTAAATACATATATATACACACACATATATATATATATATATATATATATATATATATATACACACACACACACACACACACATATATATATATATATATATATACACACACACACACACACACACACACATATATATATATATATATATATACACACACACAGATATCCATCATATACATAGACATGTATATGTATTTATATCTATGTTAAAGCCCTTTTCCTGCCTTTTTTTTTCTTACACCTGAGACCTCATATCTTTGAGCCCTTATAACTTTTTTGTGCAATATTTGTTAAGATAATTTTTATTAGATAGTGTTATTAGGAGTGTAACTGTACTTTGTAATGTATTTTTGATGCATTTTGTGCCACTTTTTTGTTTTTCGAAACAGTTAACCAGAGCTCTGAGGATGGGCTAACCCAACGAGCATTAACTTCAATTTGCTTCAGGCAATCGTGTTTACTTTCAACTTGTGATATGAGCGGAAAACCCAACATGCACAAACACCCCTGATATATCGCGCGTAACTGTTGGCGCTCCACTAGTAAATTGGCCCTAAATTAGTCAAATGCTTTGTTAATTCATCCTTAAGGATCTAGTAAATGCCAATAAAATATAAGGAAAGAAAACCTGTGAGTACATACACAATTTCATCTGTGGAAGATACTATTCACAACTGTTCATCTAGGCATGCAAACTAAAACCCTGTCCCAATATTTGAAGGTACAGAACAAACAAATTGCCTGAAACATGCTCTAGAGAAAGTGATTACATTTGATGAACACAACTTGTTAGAAAAGAAGAAGATTATAAGAAATAAAATAAGGTAATTTCAGAAATCATGAAAAAATCTTGAGACGGAACAGTTATAGTTAACCACAATTTCATCATCACCCAATAGACTAGGTTAGAAGATGAAATACAGATGTACCGGAAGCAGTATAATGGTAGCAATATGAAACCATGAAATGCACAACAAATCTAGCAACTTTATCACTATTATTATTATTTTTTTTCATTTTGTTAAAAAAAATATTTTCTTACAGTTTTTCCACGGTTTATTATAAAATCTCTATTGCCCACGTGTTTATGTTTCCAATTTACATCACATCAGAAATAATAATTTAAAACAGATATTTTTCCCCCAGATGCAATTTCTATTTAGAAGGCAAATATTGGTGTTAATCTTTTGAGGATGTTGCTTTCTAATATATTAAACTTTTTCTTGTTCAGGGTAATTTAAGTAGACTGTCGAATACTGTCAGTTTTTTTTTTTCAGGGTAAATACATATAATAGCACTAACAGAATAAAGTGAGAACATAAAGTAAAATTATTCTGGGACAGAGTAAAGGGGAAAAAAAATTTAATTCAGTCAGCGGGCGTTGCGAAAGATGTGAATTGTAATGAAACAAAATCACCAGGGCTGGATTGGCCTACCAGGATACCAGGAGATTTCCCGGTGGGCTGCAGCAGCTTGGGCTGGAAAGCTACAATTTAAAGGAGAAATTAATGGATGCAATTGGGTTGTAGGGCTGCTATATAACATCAATCTGACATTTGTATTTAATATAAAGTAATATAATTTAATTCTGAAAAAAATATTAGGGAAGAAGTGTCCCAGTAATTTCCTTTGAGAAAAATGGGACATGTGCAGTCTATCGACTCAATGGAAAATAGGGCTAGTCTTCATATTTTTCCAGGGCTGCTTTTTATTCCCAGTCCAGCCCTGAAAATCACGGCATGCAGTCACCAATTTGGTCTGTGTTTTTGTGCAATAAGTATAATTTGTATACAAAAAATAAAGAATCTGTAGCCCCACCAGTCATTACTTTTTGGAAACCTTTCCCTTTCACAGATATTATGTGTTCGAGAGTGCCTTTTTCCACAGGTAGATTAGTGATCAATGAGAAATTTTGGTGAAGTTAATAAAATTGATGCTTGCACTCTGCAAAAGCTGTTGCATGCAAGTGGCTTTTTTTGTTTTACTGTAAAAATAAATGTATATCAGCGGAAACTGCAGGTCAATGGAATTCTAATTGTGGTACTTACTGATTCAGTATACATTTAAAAAAAAAAAAAAGCAGCACCCTGATATCCCTGGGATTAAGAAGAAATTCTATATATATGATGTTAATGACAACCATCCACTCGGTTCAATAAGTCTAAAATATATTTGTAATTTAATGACTGGCACGGGATGCAGCACAAAAAATGCAGGTAGAAACACAATACTTTTTTATGCTACTAATACACTGCCAAAAGGTTAGTTAAGAAAGATTACGGCAGAGACACAGAGAGCAATATAGTCGGAATCATTACGAGATGGGAAACAAGCTTGAAGCCAATGAAGCAAAGGTTATAATGCTGGCGAAGACACAGCAAGATAGGGGTGAAAACCCATAGAGACAGCTGTGAATAAGCAATAGAGAATGTAATAAAGCAAGAGGTCTATCCAAGGGAGATGTAAGCATTTACACCACAAATCACCATTGAGAATCTGCTCAGATTTCACCCACTGTAGCGTTATTTTGTTGGGATTAATACATGTTTTTAACAGAAGGCAGAAAATTATATGCCTCTTCCTCAAGGACAGAAGTCCCAAGATTTATGGTACTCATGCATGACCTCTCTGATAGTGAAGTCTCACTTGAATACAAGGGAAACTTGACTTATTTCCCTGTACCTAAACTTGTTAAATGGTTCATGCATGTTAATTCTGGTAAAAAAGTGAAACCTCTCATAACCTTGGAAAATCCAGTGTCCCTGGCTGGGCTACATCCTTGTGAGCGGGACCCTTTAAGGGAGGTTACTGACTTTCTCCCTGCTTCTTGTGAGTTCACCTGGAGTAAAAATCTCACTTCATCATCTAGAGATTGTACTTCACTCTGTGTTGCTTGTCCCCAGGGCCCTGATTTGGAAATCTGAATTGAAGGCAATATCATGGATGGAGCTAAGTTGTCCACTTTCACACGACCTGAAGCTTGCAGGTTCTGAGAATTTGGCCTACTTGAGGGCTGCCAATTAGAAGATGCATCTTTGGGCACCAAGGGCACCTGCTGTTCGATAACAGAAGTGTGCTGCTGCTTAGCTGGAAGAACAGGCGAATTACTAAGAGATCGCTGTTGAACCTGGGAGTGGGATCACACAAAATTTTACTATTACAACACAACATAAAAAAACTAACAGTGAAAGACTAGATTATTTATGGAGCATGCACAGGTGAATGTCCTTTATGATGTTGACATGGATTTCAGTTGTAATGACATTAAATAAGATTCATTCTGTTAATTTAGTTAGCAATGGTTGTTTAAAATCATGCAGTCGCTGTTATTAGACTACGGTCAAGAAAACGTTTTCAGAATGCACATATCTTTTCTTCAACTGAATCCCACCAGAGATGACCTGGATATAAAATATAGTTACAACTCCCTTTAGAATAGTGATTAACTGAAAGTATTGCTACTATGCATATATCGTAACTTTCTGCCTTATTGTCCAAAACCCCCTTCTAACATAATCTATTCCTTTTTGTTGATACATGAGTTCAAAATAAAAAAAAAGTAAAGAAAAACAGAATACATGGTGGTACAAATAGGATATAGCACAGGCAACTGCACATATCGAATAACTGAATAATAATTATCTAGCCATCACATTGTTGTTATACTAAGGGAACCTAATATTCAAACCATTGTAACCTGGGGATCTGATAGATTTATGTACTATGAACGTATTTTTTTACTGAAGCATTTACTTTGTTATGAATGCATTTATGTTTCCAATCTCTATTTGTGTATTTATTGTCATTGTTTTATCAACGTCAACCTGTTCAGTGCAAATTCCATACAGAAAGTAACTCTTAAGCATAATTTTTCTTTATGCAAATTTATCCAACTATTAAATATCTACAAACTTAATTCTCAGTTGCAATCTGTGAGCGTGAATAGTCAGCCATACCTCTTTAGCCCAAGCAGGTTTCTCTGCGGGGTTTAGACCTTCCTTGTAATGATAAAGTGGTTTCTTTTCAGATGACCTCTGCTCTTGCTGTCTCTGCTGCTGTTGCTGCTGCTGAAGAGAAACCAAGTAGTCCCTCTCTTGCTGTAGTTGTCTCTGTAGCCTTTCAGCCTGTCTTTGTTCTTCTAACTGTTTGCGCTTATACTCCTTTTAACAAAGAAAGTGAACAAATAACAAATCAGCAACATGCAGCTTAAAAAGACAGAACCAAACTGTATTCATTACTCTCAGTGGGTATATTTCTGGATGTGACAAAATCAATGAAATGGGCAGCTGCAAAAAAATATGTAACATAAAGCAAAGAGAAAAAAAAGTAGCAAGGAGAGGTGACAAATTTAGTGTATATTGGCATAATCCAGACAATAACAAGCAGGGATGGATTTCTCAATAGGAAAAGTAGAAAATTGCCTAGGAGTGACATATATCAGTGGGGCACCTTTAAAGGTGGGTCAGTTTTCAACACAATAACTGATTTTTTTATTCTGTACACTTCATTGCCATACAGAAACAGTTGTAGGTTTTTCCTAAAGGGCGTAAAAAGTAAAAACTTGACATGGACTCTTAGGGCCACAGTCAGGTAAACTGCGGACATGCATCTTGCACAGTGATGAAAGTATGAGTGACAGTGTTAGCAAAGTGAGCATGCGCATTTATAGGATACAAATGCACTCAGATTTTCTGTCTATGTCAGGGGAGCTGCGCATGCAGGAAAAATGATAATATTTATAGCATTTTTCAGAAGCACTTCAAATTTCACTGTTTGCAGATTTACCTCACTAAACACAAGTGGCTAAATCAGAAATAATCTAACACAACTGGGCCTAGGGTGTCCTTGTAAATATGGGCTTCCTAAGAGTCCTAAATTTGGAACTTTAATTAAACTGATTTTAACATTATTACCTTAGTGATAGCCGTATTACTTTTTATTTCATATATGGAAAAATGAGTGATGAAAAATTAATTTGAAGTAGCTTTACTAATTAGTATTTCTTTATAACAAATGTACAATAAGTAGACTAAGGCATAGTTTTCATTGCTGTTGTAAATTGGTAGTAACAACACTTATATTATTGGCGGACCTAATGAATGGGCCTAATGGGCCCTGGTGCAAGATTTTTTGCCCCCCCCCCCCCCCCCCGCAAAAAAAGTAACTTGAAGTAATAGAAATAGAATCAATCAATATATAACTAAAAAGAATAATATTTATGCACACTAAATAAAAAAAATAAAATAAAAAAACACTGACCCTAATACATCACACACTAAATAAAAAAAACTGATCATAATACACCACGCACTAAATCAAAAAACAACACTGACCATAATACACCACGCACTAAATAAAAAAACAACACTGATCATAAAAATATAACATTAAAAATGACAGGACAATGAGGACATCATAGTCATCCTATCTTCATTATAGTGGTATTTTCAATTAGAAAAAATATTGATTTTAATTTACAAGAATTAATCAAAAGGAGTAATTCCCAATAATTATGCATATGGCATAACATGTCATAGGAAAACATTCAATACAGTGTAATTTCTAAGAGGAAATGGGGAAAAACACATAATTAACCGCTTCATGCCGTTAAGACGTTCCATGCCGCCCTAACGGCGCTGTGCTGTTCTATATCCCACTTTTGACGAAATTAAGATCAGACTGGGGGGGAGTGTGCCTAGCAACGTAGGCAGTCCCCCATGATCCCAGTCTTGAAATCAAGTGATCGCATCGACGATTGTGTGATTTCATTTTTACAGCAAGTGTTGACATCAGAATTTAGTTCCGATGTTAACACTTTAGTGTCGGCTTAAAGGGGCTTAACATTTTATAATCACTTATGAGCTTGAGCTAATTTGTTTACAGCAAAAGCAACACAAAATATATAAAGTTTATATTACAAAGGTGTATAATAAATATAATTTTGAGCTGCAATTCCCTTTAACAAGCTAAATCCATTCCTTACCTAGAATGCTGCTGTTTGACTTATTAAATGATTAGCAAAAGGGAACAGATATTTTGAATATTTGTTTAAATGGTAGTTTTTGCTCATGCTGCAAAATAACCTCAACTTAGGTATCTGTAGATTTGTACTTTAAAACAGCTTTTCAATGGTCACCCAAGAAAAACAAAAGTATTTTGGAGTGAGTTTCTCCCTTGTTCTCTGGGGTAGGGGCAGGCTCCATATATATATTTTCATTCTTGTTGGAGGTAAAGGAGTTAGGAGGTGGACATAGACAAAAACAGACTTCCTACAATTAGTAGTCAGTATGTTAGAAAATTTGAAGAGCTTTTGACACATTAGGTAGACACCTTCAAAATAGTCTAGCGTGCTGCAAATCAGAGCTACCCATTATGGTAAAAAATGTAAGTACTCAGATAATTGCTGCTACACAACATACATTATTTACACATGGCTGAAATAATAGTAGTGATTTCAGAGGACTAATTAATTATAACTAACCAGCTCTAGCAGTCTATCAAGAAAGTCGGGTGCTATGATTTTTGTCTACACAGGCAAAAAGACCCCCCCCCCCATTATATTGGGTGTTATCCTACCATGCCAGAATCTATGAAAGCAGATGATATATAACACAATAGTTTTCAGCTGATAAAAATCATTTGAATGAACTAATAAACTATCCAGGAGAGACACTACTGGCTTCTTTCATAGGATACACCAAGAAAAAAATATTTTAGCTAGGAGGCCACTGTAATCACCATTCTTTTGAAGCATGATTATTTGTACACAGTGCTCATATATATACCTATACATTTATATACACACATACACACACACACACACACATATATATATATATATATATATATATATATATATATATAAATATAAATATATACACACACACACAATAAATTAATTTCTTTCATGGTGGTGAGAGTCCATGATCCATTACACTTGGGAATTACCCTTCTCAACCACTAGGTGGAGACAAAGAGTCCAAAACCCCAAGAGCTTTATAAAACCCCTCCCACCTTTCCTTACCTCTGTCTAACGTATAGCCAAGCAAGTGAGGTAAGCAAAATCAAACTGAGACAACTGCCTGAAGAAACATTCTACCAAAGGCTGCTTCAGAAGAAGCACAAACATCAAAAATTTAGAATTTAGAAAAAGTAAGCGGAAAAGACCAAATAGCGGCCTAGCAAAATTGATCAACTAAAGCCTCATTCTTGAGAACCTAATAAGTTGCAACTGACCTAGTAGAATGAGCAGTAATCCACTGTGGTGGAGGCAGACCTGCCTCAAAATAAGCTTTGAAAAACAAAACTTTTAACCAAAAGGCTAAAGAAACAGCAGAAGTCTTCTGACCATTTCTAGGATCAGAAAGAAGAACAAACAAACTGAAAGTTTGTCTAAAATCTTTAGTAGTATCAATGAAATATTTAAATGCCCAAACAATAACCAAGTAATGCAAAGATCTCTCAGAAGCATTCCTAAAATTAGGACACAAAGAAGGAAAAACAATCTCTCTGCTAATGTTGTCTGAAGAAACCACCTTAGGCAAGAAATCCAATTAAGTCTAAAAAACAGCCTTATTCTGATGAAACATCAGATAAAGAGGATCACAAAAAGCATATAACTCAAATTATTCTACCAGAAGAAATAACCAAAAGAAATAACAGTTTCCAAGAGAGTAATTAAATGCCCAGTCAATGCAAAGGTTCAAAAGGAGATGCCTGCAGTGCCCTTAACAAAAGGAAATGATTCTATGGAGGAGAAATAGGCTTGATAACAGGTTAATATTAAACAGAGTGTGAATAAAACTATGATCAGGAAGATTAGTAATCTTTCTGTGGAACAAAACTGAAAAAGAACTGCCCCTTTAGAAAACTGGCAGATGTAGGCTCCTATCTAGACCATCCTGCAAAAAAATGCTGATTCCTAGGAATTCTGAAAGAATGCCAGGAATAAACTTGATTTAAACACTATGAAATAAAAAGCCTTCCAGACCTTGTGATAGATTTTCTTAGTTACAGGCTTATATGAGCCTTAATCAGGGTTTCAGTCACAGAATCAGAGAAACCCCTTAGTCTTAGGACTAAACAATCAATTTCGATGCCATCAAGCTCAGAGACTTGAGATCTGGATTGAAAAAAACAGACCTTAAGATTAGAGGTCTGACCGCAGAGGAAGATGCCAAGGAGGCTTACAAAAAAACACAAACAAAATTTTTTTCCCTTCAAGCTTGAAGAACCACTCAAAGTTCTAAAACATTAAAGTTAATGTAAATGTTGATGCTAAAGTGCCCGGTTTTTAAAAATTTGATTAATAACAGGGGCACTTTAATTCATAAAAAATTACATTTCACTCCTGTTGTGAAAAAAACTTACCTTTTAATCTTGACAGCCGCTCCAGCTTCGTCCACTCGTCTCAAAGCCTCTTTCTGGGTCTAAAATGAGGAATCCGGCTTCCTCCAATCATGGCGTTGAATCAGACACTGATTCCCCCCGGGGGGGGGGGGGGGAGAACTGATTGGAGGATGACCGATCCATAATTTCTGACATCAGAAATGGCTTGCTCCAACCAGGGGAAGCTGGAGCAGCTGTCAAGTTTAAAAGGTAAGTATTTTTTCACGTGTGAAATGTAAATTTTGATGAATTAAAGTGCCCCTGTTTTTAATCAAATTTTCAAAAACCGGGCACTTTAGCATCAAAATTTACATTCACTTTAACTGGTCACCATGCCACTAGAAGACAACATACTCCTTACTCTCTTCAAGAAAAAAACAGACAAATAAAGAGTAATCTGCTAAACCAATTGCAGATAATCTCTAACCACTGATTGCGCCTTAACAGATAAAAGGGTTGCAAATAACATGAGCTAATGATGGAAATGAATTTGAATTCCAGGATAAGCACGCTTTCTAAAGTTTATTCTGCCTGATTCCACCAGCAATAAACACATTAGGATATACTCTTAATGTCTCCTAGAAAAGACACCCTCTAAACTGGATATGGGCATAGTTAAAACACCATAAATAAGAAGCCTGCACTAATATAAAATTCTGATAGGGGTCAATTAAGACCCCCTTAATTGTGATTACCGTCAACAATGCTCCTAGTACCCTAGTAAAAAAAAGGAAAGAGATGCATCCAAATCAAACAACAAGACAACAACTAACAGTGTACGTCTAAGAATGCCAACCAGAGCAAACAAAGTTAATCCTAGTGGATAAGGATGTACAGGTATAGGTCTTTATGTAAATTGCATCCAATTTGAGACTAGGTACCCTTAGAATATAGTCTAGGATTCTTAAACCTGAAATAAACTGAAAATCCCTTTATTCGTAGCATAAGGATCTTTGTTCAGCCCTGAGTCAAATACAGTGACAACCAATACCATGTCCTTCAGCCCTGGACACAAACGATAAAAGCAGCCATAGCTGGATTTAAACTTGCAACCTTGAGCTTCCATGCTTACTTAGATAATTCCTGCATTGTGGGACTCTTCCCAAAGAGGGCTCAGGTTTCCTGATCAATTAGGAGGATTCTGTTTCTACAAGAAGAAAAAACTCCTGACAAAAGAATGAATCCAGAAGTGTGATTTACTTCATACTGAAAAAATTCTGAAATATATAAAAATGATATCATATTTATAAAACAAGTATCCGCATACACAATAAACCTATATATACACTATACAACCATATCAGCATATACTGATAAAACCCTGTTTAGAAAAGCAGAGACGGCATTGCTAAAACATTTACAAAGTGAAAATACTTAGTAAATAGCTATTAAAACATACAAGGTTAAAATTCAGTATCTACATCATAAAACCTAATGTATAGACATAAATTACACACAGAAAATTGGGGCAGAGGGGAAAACATTCTGCACAAATACTTCACCAGATTAAGGTAAATCCCCAGATTTGCTCTTATGCTACTTAATTTTAGGGATAACTATCTTGTCACAACTTGATACACACTGGTTTTATATTTGGTGAAAAAAACATTAGAAGCCCTGCTCTGAGTGACATACACAGGACAACAGTTTTGATAAAATAGAATAACCTGGCACTGGCACAGATTTGCATAATACAAACAATAGTGGGGACAGTTTCTGTTCCATACTACATTGTAAAAACAGTATACAATGACACCAGACATACACAGATAATGCAAAAACAACTAGAGAGCTCTCTATTTAAAACCCACAAACCCTGTTCCCTCTTTATAGCTTAGTGTTTATACACTAAAAACCTCAGACTGCGGACTGAAAATACTAAATAACCCCCTACTTGCCCCCTCTAGCAACTAAATCCATGATTAGATGCATCAAACTGGATGAATTACGGACCCAGATCACTGCACTGCTTATCTATATTGGAGTAGGCCTAAGAGTTTGGCAAAAAACAAACAACAAAAACAGGACGTTGTGGAGGGGCGGGGCCAGTGTATGGCAAAAAAAAATAAAAAAATGTTTTTGTACTGTGCAAAATATGTATCACAACCCATAAAAAGCACATCCCCTGCAAGACTGGAGTGTGCACAACCTATTGTTAACTGCACGTAGCCAGTAGATTTCTTAAAGGGCCTATTTACAAAAAGGTGCTAAAGTTTCTATAGAGCTGCCAGAGAGTTCATAAAGCCAATCAGTACTGTATGTAATGTTTTAAAACAGAATAAAGTATGCAGAAACCTGCAAAAGGAGAAACAAGGTGAATCCCCTGGCTATGTTGTACCTGTGTCTGAGTACCTACAGATAGCCTCAGGGCTGTTTGTGTGCAAAGGTAAAGCACTTACCTGCAAAAGCACCCATCCACCGGCTTACCAGGCATGCAGCAGTATCCCAGAGAGAGTCTATCCAGTGGAGATACTGGTACCGCAGAGGAAAACTTTTAGGAAATACCTGAATCCCGCAGGAGGAGGATGCAGGACGAGTCCCTGTGACACCTGAGGGCAGCAATGGCAGGAGTCCTATAGGAAAATACCTTTAATGCTTGTTTGAAATAGGGAGAGCAGCTAATGCTTCAAAAACTGTAGCCTTGAGAAAAAAATCATGACAGGAAGCAATACAACTGCACTATTTAATGGACACTCGTCCACTAAACACAAGCAGCAAACAGCTAAACCAGTACTGAAACATATCAGCAGAGGTTATAGAATAGCAGTATATTGTAGGTCCATAAAGGGAGGCAAAAGAGAAGTCCCTGCGACCGATTATAGAGGGTTTCTGAAAAATATCCCATGAGGTGAAACAAAGAAACATATACCATACCCCAAATTACATCCCTCTGACATGCACTGTACACTGAGGAGAAACCATGCCCCAATATGGACTGAAAACCACTTTCTCGGAATAATCATATGCACATCTTCATTCTTTAACCACATCCAGCGCAGGCAAAGTAAAGAATAAGGTATGTGTGAGGGATTTTATAGAGCTCATGGGGTTTGGGACTCTCTGCCTCCTCCTAGTGGTAAAGAAGAGTAATTCCTATGAGTAATGAATTGTGGACTCTCACCACCTGTATGAAAGAAAAACCCTGTTTTTACAGATACAAACAGCACCAGGATCTGGTAATTAGACAGTTTGCTTTGATCCTGTACACCAAGGAGTCCCTCACTGATGTGTTCATTTCTGCATGTGGACTTGGTGCTGCACAGAATAAAAGCACACCCTTTAATTACTAGGTTCTTTGCAATAATATCTGTATCTGCATTGGGACATGGTGATAGCAATGTTAGGCATGTTTTATGCACTCTGTCTCCACACATGTGACACTTGCCTGCCGCGCTCCAGCTTTCCCACTGCATACGAGAAAGAGAGAGCTAAGGGAATGTCAGCCCCACCCTAAGGGTCCCCACCACCAGTCATGAGAAACTACTGGTAACACCAGTAAGACCTTTTCAATGCACTGGGATTGGCTGGCTCAGGGTCCGGTTTATCAATACTCTAGCAGCAGTTCAGCGCACAATTAGGATTTACATAATGTCACATGATGTTGGTAAAGTACCATATCACATAAAAAAAAAACATAAGCAGAAACTTTTTATTAATAGACTGTGACAGTATTAGGACTCTGTGTGTCCCCACCCCATATTCTGTACATGTCACGTGACGTTAGCACGGTACCATTAAATTTAAAAAAAATATCAGAACATCTTTTACATTTTTATTTAGGACTCTGGGTGGGCCGTGGACCCCTCCCAGCCCTCGGGCCCCGGTGCAGTGGCACCGCTTGCACGGCCTATAGGTCCGCCCCTGACATATCTATTAAAGTCTGTTACCATCAGTTTATAACTGCAATGGAAGTCTAAATGTTTTAGATAAACATAACATAAAAGTGCTTAACATCTAGCAATGAAAACAATGTAATGAGTAGGATGATTGATTCAGTGTTAAATATGTACATTACAGTGACACAAACATATATTCCCAAAACAATGCATAAAGATGTGAGTGTAGAATGCTAAGCTACTCATTTTTTCATGTCTACATTAATATGTAATATGGTTTGGTGTAATGTGCACAATTGTTAATGTTTATTGTACATGTTTAGAAAGAGTGTAAAAAAAAATAATTAATTCATGGTACAGCACATTTATACATAAAGATATACCAGGAGACTCGCTCTCCCACAGAAATTCACAGCATGGTTTGTTTGCACTGCAGTGGAAAAATGGTCTGATGAAGATCTCTGTGGATGAAGAAGTCTCCGGGCTTGTCCAATGTGTATTTGTTCTACTCCGTGAATAATTATACTTATTTATGATGGAGGATTTATATTTCAATTTAAAGGGATACTAATCTCTAGGTTTTTGTTTTGTTTTCTAAATGAAAAAACAAAAATCCTATTTATTTTTATTATTTTTTTGTTGTTGTACAATTAATACTTTCTTCTGCGAACCAACATCTGTAACAACAGTGACCTCAAATTTTTGGTGTGGCAGTCTTTCATGGTGATATTCACAATAAACAAACAAAAACACCACAAATTTGTATATTGAATTACACACACACACACACACACACACACACACAATACATCCCTGTATATTCTAGCAGTTTCAAAAAAATCAACAAATCCTTTCAGTCCATCAGTTTTTATGTTTTTATTGTATATACACACATATATATATATATATATATACACATATAAATATACATACATATGTATGTGCGATATATATATATAAATGTGTGTGTGTGTATATATATATATATATATATATATATATATATATATATATATATATATACACACACACACACACACACATATATATATATATACACACACACATATATATATATATATATATATACACATACATATATATATATATATATATATATATATATATATATATATATATATAAATTCAAGGGGATTTGCACTCTCACCTCAAATCACAGAAAAATGCCAGGGTGTCAGGAACGTCAGTATCCAAGCAAAAAAGTTAAGTATCCGCACTCACTGGACTTTCATAACAGACAAATTTACTGTGATGTTTCGGGGATCAAACAGTCCCCTTCATCAGACCCTGAAGGGGACTGTTTGATCCCCAAAACGTCACAATAAATTTGTTTGTTCTGAAAGTCCAGTGAGTTTGGATCCTTAACTTTTTGCATATATATATATATATATATATATATATATATATATATATATATATATATATATATATATATATATATATATATACACACACACACGCACTTTTTTTCCTTTCATGTGAGGGTTGCAAAAACATACTGGTGGGATTCAAGACGCATGCACCTGCAATCCACCAGGTTGACAACACTGTTACTGAAGAATTATTCTAAAAAATGAAAAGAAAATCTAAACATGTCACACAGTTCAGCTCTGTAAAAATAATAAAGTTCAGCTCTATAAAAACAAACTTAAAATGTTGAAAGACAGAATGGGATGGAAACTTGCTTTTAAAAAGCAAATGATATATTGATTGCTTTAATGTACATTTATCAGACTAGAATATGTTTTTTGATGAACATAACATGCAAGTGCCTGATATATTACAATGAAAATGATGGAATGGGTAGAACACACAGGTCATGCACATAACATACAACAGCTGGCAGAGGGGCTCTCATTACCAGTAGTAGCGCTTGCTCCTGCAATAACTGCTGCTGTAATATCTCTAACTGCCTCTGCTCTTCCTCTAACTGTCGCCTGATGTACTCCTGGCACACGTAGCAATGGAAGAGAGAGAGAGAGAAATCAGCTAGAAAACTAGACATGTACAACAGAGGTTAATTCATAGAATACCACAGAGTCCTATTAAGAGGTTTCAACTTGACTTGCACATGGATGCCAAGCTGAACTCTTAGGTGTCATTCAGTTAAATGACAGAAAAAATAAGCTTATGCTTATGCTTTGTGTAGATAAGGATTATGTTAGTCCCTTGAGTATTTCTCACTGTACAGAATTGTATTTTTACTTTGTGCACTATGGAATTATTAGATATGATATATGATGCTGTTCAAAGCTGCCATAACAATTCACTGTAAGAACTGGGCATATATGTTTGGTGGTGAGGTTTAACATTATACCCCTGAAAAAACATTGCAGAGGTTGTTAGATTAAGATAAAGGTACACAGACAGCTGCATTAAAGAAACCAAAAGAGAAAAGTATAACTGTTAATAAAAATATATGCTTTTAAAATCTTGCACATTAACAGAGATGAAAGCTTTTATTTGCTTCCAAAACTAATACTATTCCCCTAAAATGGAATGTATGAACGATTAGCACTTAAAACACTGGACGTTTTCTAGCATAAGAATAGCCATAGAAGAGAACCTGGGGCACTAAGCAAACAGGAAAACATCTTTAATATCTCTGTTAGATGGTACGGTCATAACAGCCATGGTTTAGCAGGAAAAAAAATAACTTCCATCATGTGAGATACATCAGCCATTTTATTATCAGTAAGGTAAGAAAAAAAGGCAGGCAAAGTGCTTTAACTTTCAGATACATACGTATACATGTCTAAATATAGGTATGTATGTATATACCGTATTGTCCTGAGTATAGGCCACACTCCCCCCCCCTAATTTAAAGGTGCGGCCTATAATCGGGTGCGGTCTATAATGAATGATTGCTACCATAGTTTAATTGATCACTTTTGCTCCCTTTTTGTTTCAAAGGGGATAATGGTTTCAGAGAGTCTTGAAAAAAACAGTACAGCTACCGAATTTCTGTAAGCATATAACACATGCTGTCAAAAGCAGGACTAACTGCATAATTGATACCAAAAGTGTTAGAAATACCAGTACATGTGTTCCTATTCATTAAATAAAAACAAAATTTATGCTTACCTGATAAATATCTTTATTTCTTGACACGGTGAGTCCACAGATCATCATAATTACTGTTGGTAATATCACTCCTCACCAGCAGGAGGCGGCAAAGAGCACCACAGAAAAGCTGTTAAATATCACTCCCCTACCCATAATCCCCAGTCATTCGACCAAAGGGAAAGGAGAGAAAGGAAGTAACAAGGTGCAGAGGTGCCTGAGGTTTATATAAAAATGAAACTGTCTGAAAATACAGGGCAGGCCGTGGACTCACCGTGTCAAGAAAGAAAGAAATTTACCAGGTAAGCATACATTTTGTTTTCTTTCTAATGACATGGTGAGTCCACGGATCATCATAATTGCTGTTGGGAATCAATACCCAAGCTAGAGGACACAGATGATAAGGGACAAGACAGGTAACCTAAACAGAAAAGAAGTCACCACTGCTTGAAGAACCTTTCTCCCAAAAGAAGCCTCAGCCAAGGCAGAAGTATCGAATTTATAGAATTTGGAAAAAGAGTGCAAGTGACCAAGTTGCGGCTTTGAAAATCTGTTCCACAGAAGCTTCATTTTTGAACGCCCAGGAAGAAGAAACAGCCCTTGTGGAATGAGCTGTGATTTTCTCATGAGGTTGCTGTCCAGCGGTCTCATATGCCAAGCGAATAATGCTCCTCAGCCAAAGGGAAAGCGAAGTAGCCATAGCTTTCTGACCCTTGCGTTTCCCAGAAAAACAAACAAATAATGCAGAAGACTGACAAAAGTCCTTAGTTGCCTGCAAATAAAATGTTAGCGCTCGCACAAAATCCAGATTATGCAACAAACGTTCTTTGTGATAAGAAGGATTAGGACACAAAGAAGGTACAACGATTTCCTGATTAATATTCTTGACCGAAACAACCTTGGGCAGGAAACCAAACTTAGTACGCAAAACCACCTTATCAGAGTGAAAGATAAGGGAAATCACACAGTAAAGCAGAGAGTTCAGAAACTCTCCGACCAGAAGAAATAGCTACAAGAAACAAAAATTTCCAAGATAACATCTTAATATCTAAAGAATGCATAGGCTCAAACGGAGCATGTTGTAAAACTTTAAGAACAAGGTTAGGACTCCATAGAGGAGTAACAGGTTTAAATACAGGCTGAATCCTGACCAAAGCCTGACAAAACGATTGCACGTCTAGCACATCCGCCAAGCGCTTATGTAACAAAATAGACAATGCTGAAATCTGACCCTTTAGAGTACTCTCCAACAAACTCTTTTGGATTCACACCAATATAAGTATTTACGCCAGATCTTATGGTAGATCCTACGAGTCACAGGCTTACGAGCCTGAATCAAGGTCTCAATGACTGACTAAGCGTTCAATCTCCAAACAGTCAGCTTCAGAGAAACGAGATTTGGATGAAGGAAGGGACCCTGAAGTAGAAGGTCCTTCCTCAGAGGGAGTCTCCAAGGTGGATGGATGACATTTCCACTAGGCCTGCATACCAAATCCTGCGAGGCCATGCCGGGGCTATGAGAATTACAGACACCCTCTCCTGCTTGATTCAAGCAATGACTCTAGGAAGGAGAGCGAACGGAGGATGCTAGTCTGAAGTTCCAAGGAACTGCCAGAGCATCTATCAGAAATGCCTGCCGATGCCTTGACCTTGAGCCATATTTCAGGAGTTTAACATTCTGACAAGAAGCCATGAGATCCAACTCTGGCCTCCCCCATTTGAGGGTCAAGCTGGAAAACCCATCCGGATGAAGTTCCCACTCCCCGGGATGAAAAGTCTGTCTGCTCAGAAAATCTGCTTCCCAATTGTCCACTCCTGGGATGTGGATCACAGAAAGACAACAGTTGTGGGTTTCCGCCCACTGAATAATTCGGGCCACCTCTGTCATGGCCAAGAAAAACTCAGAGTTCCCCCCTGGTAGTTGATGTAGGCCACCAAGGTTATGTTGTCCGACTGGAATCTTATAAACCGGGCTAAGGATAACTGAGGTCAGGCCGGAAGAGCATTGAAGATTGCTCTCAGCTCTAAAATGCTTATGGGCAAGACTGACTCATCCTGGGTCCATAAGCCCTGAGCCTTCAACGAGCTCCATGCTGCTCCCCAACCTAGAAGGCTGGCATCCGTGGTCACAATCACCCAGGAGGGTCTGTGAAAGCAAGTACCCTGGGAAAGATGGTCCTGAGAAAGCCACCACGGAAAAGAGTCTATTGACGCCTAATCCAGATCTATTTGCGGAGACAGGTCCGTATAGCCCCCATTCTATTGTCTGAGAATGCATAACTGCAGAGGTCTGAGATGAAACCGAGTGAACGGAATGATGTCCATAGAAGCCACCATCAGACCGATTACCTCCATACATTGAGCCACTGAAGGCCGAGGAGAGGACTGAAGGGCAAGACAAGAGTCGAGAATCTTTGTTTTTCTGACCTCTGTCAGAAAAATCTTCATTAACAGGGAGTCTATTATGGTCCCCAAAAACACGACCCTTGCAGCTGGAACCAGAGAACTTTTTTCTCGATTCACCTTCCATCCGTGATATCGAAGAAAAGACAATAAGATCTCCATATGATATTCTGCTTGTTGAAAAGATGGCACATGAACCAGAATGTTGTCCAGATAAGGTGCCACTGCAATGCCCCGAGACCGAAGCACAGCTAAAAGAGCCCCCAGCACCTTTGAAAAAATTCTGGGGGCTGTGGCAAGGCCCAAATGGAAGGGCCACAAACTGGAAATGATTGTCCAAGAAGGCGAATCTCAGAAACTTGTGATGGTCCCTGTGAATGGGAACATGAAGGTATGCATCCTTTAGGTCTATGGTTGTCATGAACTGACCCTCTTGCACCAAAGGAAGAATGGAGCATATAGTCTCCATCTTGAAGGATGGGACTCTGAGAAACTTGTTTAAACATTTTTAATTTAGGATTGGTCAAAAAGTTTCCTCTTTTTTGGGAACTAAGAAACAGATTTGAGTAAAATCCCAGACCCCTTTCCTGAAAGGGAACTGGAACTATTACCCCCAGGGCAGCAAGGTCCTTGACACAATGTAAGAACGCCTCTCTTTATCTGGTCTACAGATAATCTGGAGAGGAGAAACCTGCCTCTGGGAGGAAAAGATTTGAAGTCTATTTTGTATCCCTGGGAGACAATGTCCACCGCCCAGGAATCTGGTACATCTCTTATCCAGGCCTGGGAAAAAAGAGAGAGTCTTCCCCCTACAAGATCCACTCCCGGATTGGGGGCCAACTCTTCATGCTGACTTGGAATCAACTGAAGGCTTTTTAGATTGTTTTCCCATATTCCAGGACTGGTTAGGCTTCCAGGAAGGCTTGGCTTGATCTTGCTTGGAGAAAGGGGAGGAGGACTTGCTGTCAGGGATGCTCAGCTCTTTCTTATCTCCAGTAACGTTATACTACTGTCCCTTTAAGGTTTGCTAATTCGTCAAGCTCTCCTCCCTATATAACTCCCACCTGACACCTGTATCCTTGCTTGGTATTGTTGTTCTATTAGCTTCTCACTACTGAGCCTCTCTACATGAACGCTGTTCAATATATTCTCCTACCAGGATCCTATACAGAAGTTCCTCCCTAAGTGAACGCTGTTCACCCTCTACTGGACTTCCCTCTTCTCCTTTGGGTAGATTCTATTTTTCAAAATACCAGTCCGCTTCTGGTGAATTACTAACCGCTTTACCAGTTTCTGATCTAAGCTTACGGCGGTTTACTCAGCTGTTGTTCCGCTCCTCCTCTACTTGCCAGGACTGCGGTGACGTCACACGCTAGCTTCTCCGGATCACTGCCTCCCTCCTGGCTCCGTTCTCAGCTGTCTCTCTCAAAACGCGGACGCTTTCAGCACGGTACCGGTAAGCCTGAGCACACTGCTCTTCTCTCAACTGCTTGTTTTAAACTCTGTTCATATCTATGCTACAAATACTATTGCATGTACCGCAACCGTTTGTTTTGCTTTAAGTCTCTGACCTGACAGCTTGTGGGTGTTAGTTTCTTATAATACATGCTTGTGTATATATACATCTACTTATCTGTGTTTACAGATACTCACTCACTCAGTATAAAACCTTCTTAAGGCTTGCTCTGTTATTTAAAGGCATTTTACACTCTATTATCTTACTGCAGAATCCTGATAATATATTTCTGTCATCATTAAGAATTTACTACAACGTTCTCTTGTGCTACATATTTATGTTCCTATACTTGGTTGCTCAGTTTATTGGTAGGATTGTATTTCAGATTCCCTGCTGCATTTCTTTCAGTGCATATTCATGCACATGTGGCAGCAATAGGGATAACTGCCATACTCTTCCTTATAACAATAATAGCCTGGTGATACAAGGGTGCGGCATTTACTTCTATAGTAAATTCATGTCGCAACCCAGTATCTTTTTGCTACACACCTACATTTAAATTTATCTCAGTAACTGTGGACCATAATCTAACGTTATTCACAACTATATTTTGTAGATAACGAACTGAGCGTGACACTTGCGTTTAAAGTTACGATAGGAAAGAAGATTACTCTGATGTCCTTTCTGCTTATTCTTTTTATCTTGAGGAAGAAAAGAACCCTTCCCACCAGTAAAATCTGAGATAATTTCTGCCAACCCAGGTCCAAACAAGGTCTTACCCTTGTACAGAATACTGCAAAAATGTAGCATGAAGTACCGCACTCACTGCACAGCCAGGAACAGGTTCACCAAACCCAGCATCGATACAAAGAAATCAAATTGTTCCAGCTGGTGCAAAAATGACTTTTATTTGTGCAAAGGCTTAAATAGGGAATGCAATTGGACTGCCTTTTGGTAACTTAATGAAATAGAATGGAAAATCTTTTTATAATGTTGTACTGTTAAAATCATGTATTGATAAATGTGCAAATATATGTAGATATTAATATGAGATTTGATGTCTCTGGAAATCTGCAAATGAATGTCCCAGTTGAATATCTAATATTGACTAGATATGTTGGTGTGTCTGTCTCTTGAGGGATTGTGAGTTAAAATATTACAAAATTGAGTTAACTGATAAAAATAATTTATCCATCTAGAGCTAGACACACCAGATACATATATATGTTTTTAAATTTGAAATATTTTGATTATTGGAAACAATGATTAATTCAATTATGATAAATTTCTGATGCATTTTTAAACTTGTATTAATGTAGAAATTTATGTCATTTATACATTGATGAAATATTTAAAACACTTATTATTCTTAGATATATGAATTTTCACATATTATATGAAATCTATATGTTTTCTAGATAACTGGATGATTCACTATGTGGCAGTATCACAGACCATCAAAATGCACTTTAAAACACATCTTTTTATATGTTATATTATTGCTTGCCATTAGAGGGCAACATTGTATCACTTTTAATCACAATATATGGCGCCAGTATGGCTATTTAAATGTTTGTTCACTAATCTATTGTCAAGCTTGAGAAAGGGCCAAGTTTGGGCCTGAAATGTTGCTTACTGATCCCTGTTTTGCACAAATAAAAGTCATTCTTGCACCAGCTGGAACAATTTGATTTCCTTGTACAGAATAGCCATGAGCTTAGATTTAGATAAAACGTCCGCAGACCAGGACTTCAACCACAAGGCTCTGCGGCCAAGGACCGCAAAACCAGAGATTTTGGCTCCCAGTTTAATAACCTGTAAGGAAGCATCTGTAATGAAGGAATTGGATAACGTAAGAGCCTTAATCCTGTCCTGGATCTCCTCAAGAGGAGTATCCGTCTGAAGAGATTCAGACAACGCATCAAACCAGTAAGCCGCAGCGCTGGTAACAGTGTCGATACACACCGCAGGTTGCGATTGTAGACCCTGGTGAACATACATCTTTTTTAGTAAAGCCTCCAATTTTTTATCCATTGGATCTTGAAAAGAACTTCTACCTAAGGAACAATCTGCCACGAATCTTTAATAGAATCCACTATAGGAAACATCTTCTTAAAAATAGGAGATGGAGAGAAAGGAATACCAGGTCTTTCCCATTCTCAAGCAATAATCTCCGAAGCACGTTCAGAAACTGGAAAAAACTTGAAATATTTGTTCAATTTACTAGACTTTTTAGGATTTACTATGATAGTTGTGTCGTAGTTGTCCAAAGTAGCCAAAACCTCCTTAAGTAATAAGCAAAGGTGTTCTAGCTTAAATCTGAAGGATACCACTTCAGCATCAGAAGAAGGAATTACACTATCCGAGTCTGAGATATCCCCCTCAGACGCTACCGACAAGTCTTCTTCCTCAGGCTTATGGGAAGGGACACTTGAACTTGATCAGAAACCTTACTAACTGTTTCCTTAAATTTTACACCTTCCCTGCAACATGCAAAGCTGACAAGGCCTCAGATACCGCAAGGGATACCTGGGAGGCAATGTCTTGTAGAGAAAATCCTACCGAATTGCAAGAGGAAATATAGGGCACTGCATGAGGAGACTGAAAAGGTTGGAACGCTTGAGGAGAAAGCTGCGGCATATCCGCGTCAGGAGACACCTGAAAAGCATTTGCCTGGGATAATGGTGGTTCATGGTCAATTAATTCATCTCTATAACTTAAAGTTCTCTCAATGCATGAGGAACAAAAAGTAACTGGGGGTTCCACCTGAGCATCAAAACATAACTGACAAGCAGCAACTTCACCTGGGATAATGGTTTAAAAAGCCTCTTGATCCATCTTATGTAATAAATAAGGATAAAGTGCAAAAAATTATTTATTTCAAAATAAAAGTGTACTGTGTCTTTAAGTAGAAATGTGTGTTAAGGTAACAAACCAAATAGACCTCAGGCAACCAATACACCTCAGTAGCTTTACTGAGGTGCCTAACTGTCCTGCAAGTTTCTAGCGGTTAAAGAGCCCTAACAGCCGGAAAATGGCTTAAAAACAGTTCATTTTTTATGACCTAAAATAAAAAAGTTAAAGTCCGTAGTAACAGACATAACTAACTGAGCCACCATGAATCCCTCTCCTCACAGTCTCAATGCCCAAGACTGCCATTAAAGAAACCCCAAACATGAAGGTCTATAAAATAAAGTCCCATTTTTTAGAAGACAGCCCTTAGCTGTAAAAAGTGCCAGTATTCTCCTTAGCTAAAGAAAATTAAAATGGCACTTACCTGAAAATGCTGTCCGGCAGCAAGACAGCTCACCTGGTTTGAGAGGGTGCAGCACCTCACATGGACCTGTGAAAAAAGAAAGTAACTGAGTAAACCTACTCAGGCTTTCTGGATAGGGCAGCAGATTCTTGAGAAAATGCAGTGAGGATTGTACCCCCCAAGTGCTCAAAAGCCACCACTGCCCTACTGAAGAGACTGACGTGGACTAAGGCTAGACCCCAGAAAAGATCAGAGTAAGCTCACTCTGCTTTAAAAATAATAAAATCTTGATTGAAGAAAACTTTCATCAGACACCTAACTTTACCACCTCCTTGCGCTACAGGCAAAGAGAATGACTGGGGATTGTGGGTAGGGGAGTGATATTTAAAAGCTTTGCTGTGGTGCTCTTTGCCTCCTCCTGCTGGTCAGGAGTGATATTCCCAACAGTAATTATGATGATCCGTGGACTCACCGTGTCATTAGAAAGAAAACATAATTTATGCTTACCTGATAAATTTATTTCTCTTGTAGTGTATCCAGTCCACGGATCATCCATTACTTGTGGGATATTCTCCTTCCCAACAGGAAGTTGCAAGAGGATCACCCACAGCAGAGCTGCTATATAGCTCCTCCACTCACTGCCATATCCAGTCATTTGACTGAAACAAGACGAGAAAGGAGAAACCATATGGTGCAGTGGTGACTGTAGTTTAATTAAAATTTAGACCTGCCTTAAAAGGACAGGGTGGGCCGTGGACTGGATACACTACACAAGAAATAAATTTATCAGGTAAGCATAAATTATGTTTTCTCTTGTTAAGTGTATCCAGTCCACGGATCATCCATTACTTGTGGGATACCAATACCAAAGCTAAAGTACACGGATGATGGGAGGGACAAGGCAGGAACTTAAACGGAAGGAACCACTGCCTGTAGAACCTTTCTCCCAAAAACAGCCTCCGAAGAAGCAAAAGTGTCAAATTTGTAAAATTTTGAAAAGGTGTGAAGCGAAGACCAAGTCGCAGCCTTGCAAATCTGTTCAACAAAGGCCTCATTTTTAAAGGCCCAGGTGGAAGCCACAGCTCTAGTAGAATGAGCTGTAATCCTTTCAGGGGGCTGATGTCCAGCAGTCTCATAGGCTAAGCGTATTATGCTCCGAAGCCAAAAGGAGAGAGAGGTTGCCGAAGCTTTTTGACCTCTCCTCTGTCCAGAGTAAACGACAAACAGGGCAGATATTTGACGAAAATCTTTAGTAGCCTGTAAGTAAAACTTCAAGGCACGGACTACGTCCAGATTATGCAAGAGACGTTCCTTCTTTGAAGAAGGATTAGGACACAATGATGGAACAACAATCTCTTGATTGATATTCCTGTTAGAAACCACCTTAGGTAAAAACCCAGGTTTGGTACGCAGAACTACCTTGTCTGAATGAAAAATCAGATAAGGAGAATCACAATGTAAGGCAGATAACTCAGAGACTCTTCGAGCCGAGGAAATAGCCATCAAAAACAGAACTTTCCAAGATAAAAGTTTAATATCAATGGAATGAAGGGGTTCAAACGGAACTCCCTGAAGAACTTTAAGAACCAAGTTTAAGCTCCACGGGGGAGCAACAGTTTTAAACACAGGCTTAATCCTAACCAAAGCCTGACAAAATGCCTTCACGTCTGGAACTTCTGCCAAACGCTTGTGCAAAAGAATAGACAGAGCAGAGATCTGTCCTTTTAAAGAACTAGCTGATAAGCCTTTGTCCAAACCCTCTTGGAGAAAGGACAATATCCTAGGAATCCTAACCTTACTCCATGAGTAACTCTTGGATTCACACCAATAAAGATATTTACGCCATATCTTATGGTAGATTTTCCTAGTGACAGGCTTCCGAGCCTGTATTAAGGTATCAATGACTGACTCGGAGAAGCCACGCCTTGATAGAATCAAGCGTTCAATCTCCATGCAGTCAGTCTCAGAGAAATTAGATTTGGATGATTGAAAGGACCTTGTATTAGAAGGTCCTGCCTCAGAGGCAGAGTCCATGGTGGAAGAGATGACATGTCCACTAGGTCTGCATACCAGGTCCTGCGTGGCCACGCAGGCGCTATCAGAATCACCGATGCTCTCTCCTGTTTGATTTTGGCAATCAGTCGAGGGAGCAGAGGAAACGGTGGAAACACATAGGCCAGGTTGAAGAACCAAGGAGATGCTAGAGCATCTATCAGCGTTGCTCCCGGGTCCCTGGACCTGGATCCGTAACAAGGAAGCTTGGCGTTCTGGCGAGACGCCATGAGATCCAGTTCTGGTTTGCCCCAACGATGGACCAGTTGAGCAAACACCTCCGGATGGAGTTCCCACTCCCCCGGATGAAAAGTCTGACGACTTAGAAAATCTGCCTCCCAGTTCTCTACGCCTGGGATGTGGATCGCTGACAGATGGCAAGAGTGAGACTCTGCCCAGCAAATTATCTTTGAGACTTCTAACATCGCTAGGGAACTCCTGGTTCCCCCTTGATGGTTGATGTAAGCCACAGTCGTGATGTTGTCCGACTGAAATCTGATGAACCTCAGTGTTGCTAACTGAGGCCAAGCTAGAAGAGCATTGAATATTGCTCTTAACTCCAAAATATTTATTGGGAGGAGTTTCTCCTCCTGAGTCCACGATCCCTGAGCCTTCAGGGAGTTCCAGACTGCGCCCCAACCTAGAAGACTGGCATCTGTTGTTACAATCGTCCAATCTGGCCTGCGAAAGGTCATACCCTTGGACAGATGGACCCGAGAAAGCCACCAGAGAAGAGAATCTCTGGTCTCTTGATCCAGATTTAGTAGAGGGGACAAATCTGAGTAATCCCCATTCCACTGACTTAGCATGCATAATTGCAGCGGTCTAAGATGCAGGCGCGCAAATGGCACTATGTCCATTGCCGCTACCATTAAGCCGATTACTTCCATGCACTGAGCCACTGACGAGCGTGGAATGGAATGAAGGACATGGCAAGCATTTAGAAGTTTTGATAACCTGGACTCCGTCAGGTAAATTTTCATCTCTACAGAATCTATAAGAGTCCCTAGGAAGGAGACTCTTGTGAGTGGTGATAGAGAATTCTCTTCCACGTTCACTTTCCACCCATGCGACCTCAGAAATGCCAGAACTATCTCTGTATGAGACATGGCAATTTGAAAGCATGACGCCTGTATCAGGATGTCGTCTAGATACGGAGCCACCGCTATGCCTCGCGGTCTTAGAACCGCCAGAAGTGAGCCCAGAACCTTTGTAAAAATTCTCGGGGCAGTGGCCAACCCGAAGGGAAGAGCTACAAATTGGTAATGCCTGTCTAGAAAGGCAAACCTTAGGAACCAATGATGATCTTTGTGAATCGGTATGTGAAGGTAGGCATTCTTTAAGTCCACTGTGGTTATGTACTGACCCTCTTGGATCATGGGTAGGATGGTTCGAATAGTTTTCCATTTTGAATGATGGAACTCTGAGGAATTTGTTTAAGATCTTTAGATCCAAGATTGGTCTGAAGGTTCCCTCTTTCTTGGGAACCACAAACAGATTTGAATAAAATCCCTGTCCTTGTTCCGTCCGCGGAACTGGATGGATCACTCCCATTACTAGGAGGTCTTGCACACAGCTTAGGAATGCCTCTTTCTTTTTCTGGTTTGCTGATAACCTTGAAAGATGAAATCTCCCTTGTGGAGGAGAAGCTTTGAAGTCCAGAAGATATCCCTGAGATATGATCTCCAATGCCCAGGGATCCTGAACATCTCTTGCCCACGCCTGGGTGAAGAGAGAAAGTCTGCCCCCCACTAGATCCGTTTCCGGATAGGGGGCCGTTCCTTCATGCTGTCTTGGGGGCAGCAGCAGGCTTTCTGGCCTGCTTGCCCTTGTTCCAGGACTGGTTAAGTTTCCAGGCATGTCTGGAATGAGCAACAGTTCCCTCTTGTTTTGAAGCGGAGGAAGTTGATGCTGCTACTGCCTTGAAATTTCGAAAGGCACGAAAATTAGACTGTTTGGCCTTTGATTGGGCCCTGTCCTGAGGAAGGGTATGACCCTTGCCTCCAGTAATGTCAGCAATAATTTCCTTCAAGCCAGGCCCGAACAAGGTCTGCCCCTTGAAAGGAATGTTGAGTAATTTAGACTTTGAAGTCACGTCAGCTGACCAGGATTTAAGCCATAGCGCCCTACGCGCCTGGATGGCGAATACGGAATTCTTAGCCATTAGTTTAGTCAAATGAACAATGGCATCAGAAACAAATGAGTTAGCTAGCTTAAGCGTTCTAAGCTTGTCAATAATTTCATTCAATGGAGCTGTCTGGATGGCCTCTTCCAGAGCCTCAAACCAGAATGCCGCCGCCGCAGCAGTGACAGGTGCAACGCATGCAAGGGGCTGTAAAATAAAACCTTGTTGAATAAACATTTTCTTAAGGTAACCCTCCAATTTTTTATCCATTGGATCTGAAAAAGCACAACTGTCCTCAACCGGGATAGTGGTACGCTTTGCTAAAGTAGAAACTGCTCCCTCCACCTTAGGGACCGTCTGCCATAAGTCCCGCGTAGTGGCGTCTATTGGAAACATTTTTCTAAATATAGGAGGTGGGGAAAAGGGCACACCGGGTCTATCCCACTCCTTGCTAATAATTTCTGTAAGCCTTTTAGGTATAGGAAAAATGTCAGTACACACCGGCACTGCATAGTATCTATCCAGCCTACACAATTTCTCTGGAATTGCAACTGTGTTACAGTAATTCAGAGCAGCTAATACCTCCCCAAGCAATACACTGAGGTTCTCAAGCTTAAATTTAAAATTAGAAATCTCTGAATCAGGTTTCCCCGAGTCAGAGATGTCACCCACATACTGAAGCTCTCCGTCCTCATGTTCTGCATACTGTGAAACAGTATCAGACATGGCTCTAACAGCATTTGCGCGCTCTGTATCTCTCCTAACCCCAGAGCTATAGCGCTTGCCTCTTAATTCAGGCAATCTAGATAATACCTCTGACAGGGTATTATTAATGATTGCAGCCATGTCCTGCAAGGTAATCTCTATGGGCGTCCCTGATGTAATTGGCGCCATATTAGCGTGCGTCCCCGGAGCGGGAGGCGAAGGGTCTGACACGTGGGGAGAGTTAGTCAGCATAACTTCCCCCACAACAGAACCCTCTGGTGATAATTCTTTTATAGATAAAGACTGATCTTTACTGTTTAAGGTGAAATCAATACATTTAGTACACATTCTCCTATGGGGCTCCACCATGGCTTTCAAACATAATGAACAAGTAGGTTCCCCTGTGTCAGACATGTTTAAACAGAATAGCAATGAGACTAGCAAGCTTGGAAAACACTTTAAAACAAGTTTACAAGCAATATAAAAAACGTTACCCGGCCTTTAAGAAACACAAATTTTCCTAAATTTTGAAATAACAGTGAAAAAATGCAGTTACACTAACGAAATTTTTACAGTGTATGTAATAAGTTAGCAGAGCATTGCACCCACTTGCAAATGGATGATTAACCCCTTAATACCAAAAACGGAATAACAAATGACAAAAACGTTTTTTTAAACAGTCACAACAACTGCCACAGCTCTACTGTGGCTTTTTACCTCCCTCAATACGACTTTTGAAGCCTTTTGAGCCCTTCAGAGAAGTCCTGGATCATGCAGGAAGAAGCTGGATGTCTGTGTCTTTAATTTTTGCTGTGCAAAAAAAACGCTAAAATAGGCCCCTCCCACTCATATTACAACAGTGGGAAGCCTCAGGGAACTGTTTCTAGGCAAAATTCAAGCCAGCCATGTGGAAAAAACTAGGCCCCAATAAGTTTTATCACCAAACATATGTAAAAAACGATTAAACATGCCAGCAAACATTTTAAAAACATAATTTATGCTTACCTGATAAATTCCTTTCTTCTGTTGTGTGATCAGTCCACGGGTCATCATTACTTCTGGGATATAACTCCTCCCCAACAGGAAATGCAAGAGGATTCACCCAGCAGAGCTGCATATAGCTCCTCCCCTCTACGTCAGTCCCAGTCATTCGACCAAGAATCAACGAGAAAGGAGTAACCAAGGGTGAAGTGGTGACTGGAGTATAATTTAAAAGATATTTACCTGCCTTAAAACAGGGCGGGCCGTGGACTGATCACACAACAGAAGAAAGGAATTTATCAGGTAAGCATAAATTATGTTTTCTTCTGTTATGTGTGATCAGTCCACGGGTCATCATTACTTCTGGGATACCAATACCAAAGCAAAAGTACACGGATGACGGGAGGGATAGGCAGGCTCATTATATAGAAGGAACCACTGCCTGAAGAACCTTTCTCCCAAAAATAGCCTCCGAAGAAGCAAAAGTGTCAAATTTGTAAAATTTGGAAAAAGTATGAAGCGAAGACCAAGTTGCAGCCTTGCAAATCTGTTCAACAGAGGCCTCATTCTTAAAGGCCCAAGTGGAAGCCACAGCTCTAGTGGAGTGAGCTGTAATTCTTTCAGGAGGCTGCTGACCAGCAGTCTCATAGGCTAAACGTATTATGCTACGAAGCCAAAAAGAGAGAGAGGTAGCAGAAGCTTTTTGACCTCTCCTCTGTCCAGAATAAACGACAAACAGGGAAGAAGTTTGGCGAAAATCTTTAGTTGCCTGCAAGTAGAACTTGAGGGCACGAACTACATCCAGATTGTGTAGAAGACGTTCCTTCTTTGAAGAAGGATTTGGACACAAGGATGGAACAACAATCTCTTGATTGATATTCCTGTTAGTGACCACCTTAGGTAAGAACCCAGGTTTAGTACGCAGAACTACCTTGTCTGAGTGAAAAATCAGATAAGGAGAATCACAATGTAAGGCTGATAACTCAGAGACTCTTCGAGCCGAGGAAATAGCCATTAAAAACAGAACTTTCCAAGATAACAATTTTATATCAATGGAATGAAGGGGTTCAAAAGGAACACCCTGTAAAACGTTAAGAACTAAGTTTAAACTCCATGGCGGAGCAACAGCTTTAAACACAGGCTTGATCCTAGCTAAAGCCTGACAAAAAGCCTGGACGTCTGGATTTTCTGACAGACGCCTGTGTAACAAGATGGACAGAGCTGAAATCTGTCCCTTTAATGAACTAGCTGATAAACCCTTTTCTAACCCTTCTTGTAGAAAAGACAATATCCTAGAGATCCTAACCTTACTCCAGGAGTAATGTTTGGATTCGCACCAGTATAGGTATTTACGCCATATTTTATGGTAAATCTTTCTGGTAACAGGCTTCCTAGCCTGTATCAGGGTATCAATAACCGACTCAGAAAAACCACGTTTTGATAAAATCAAACGTTCAATTTCCAAGCAGTCAGCTTCAGAGAAGTTAGATTTTGATGTTTGAATGGACCCTGTATCAGAAGGTCCTGTCTTAGAGGTAGAGACCAAGGCGGACAGGATGACATGTCCACTAGATCTGCATACCAAGTCCTGCGTGGCCATGCAGGCGCTATTAGAATCACTGATGCTCTCTCCTGTTTGATTTTGGCAATCAATCGAGGAAGCAGCGGAAAGGGTGGAAACACATAAGCCATCCCGAAGTTCCAAGGTGCTGTCAAAGCATCTATCAGAACCGCTCCCGGATCCCTGGATCTGGACCCGTAGCGAGGAAGTTTGGCGTTCTGGCGAGACGCCATGAGATCTATCTCTGGTTTGCCCCAACGTCGAAGTATTTGGGCAAAGACCTCCGGATGAAGTTCCCACTCCCCCGGATGAAAAGTCTGGCGACTCAAGAAATCCGCCTCCCAGTTCTCCACTCCCGGGATGTGGATTGCTGACAGGTGGCAAGAGTGAGACTCTGCCCAGCGAATTATCTTTGATACTTCCACCATTGCTAGGGAGCTTCTTGTCCCTCCCTGATGGTTGATGTAAGCTACAGTCGTGATGTTGTCCGACTGAAACCTGATGAACCCCCGAGTTGTTAATTAGGGCCAAGCTAGAAGGGCATTGAGAACTGCTCTCAATTCCAGAATGTTTATTGGAAGGAGACTCTCCTCCTGATTCCATAGTCCCTGAGCCTTCAGAGAATTCCAGACAGCGCCCCAACCTAGTAGGCTGGCGTCTGTTGTTACAATTGTCCAGTCTGGCCTGCTGAATGGCATCCCCCTGGACAGGTGTGGCCGATGAAGCCACCATAGAAGAGAATTTCTGGTCTCTTGATTCAGATTCAGAGTAGGGGACAAATCTGAGTAATCCCCATTCCACTGACTTAGCATGCCTAATTGCAGAGGTCTGAGGTGTAGGCGTGCAAAAGGTACTATGTCCATTGCCGCTACCATTAAGCCGATCACCTCCATGCATTGAGCTACTGACGGGTGTTGAATGGAATGAAGGACACGGCATGCATTTTGAAGCTTTGTTAACCTGTCCTCTGTCAGGTAAATCTTCATTTCTACAGAATCTATAAGAGTCCCCAAGAATGGAACTCTTGTGAGAGGAAAAAGAGAACTCTTCTTTTCGTTTACTTTCCATCCATGCGACCTTAGAAATGCCAGAACTAACTCTGTATGAGACTTGGCAGTTTGAAAGCTTGAAGCTTGTATTAGAATGTCGTCTAGGTATGGAGCTACCGAAATCCCTCGCGGTCTTAGTACCGCCAGAAGGGCACCCAGAACCTTTGTGAAGATTCTTGGAGCCGTAGCCAATCCGAATGGAAGAGCTACAAACTGGTAGTGCCTGTCTAAGAAGGCAAACCTTAGATACCGGTGATGATCTTTGTGGATCGGTATGTGAAGGTAAGCATCCTTTAAATCCACTGTGGTCATGTACTGACCCTCTTGGATCATGGGTAAGATTGTCCGAATAGTTTCCATTTTGAACGATGGAACTCTTAGGAATTTGTTTAGAATCTTTAAATCTAAGATTGGCCTGAAAGTTCCCTCTTTTTTGGGAACCACAAACAGGTTTGAGTAGAACCCTTGTCCTTGTTCCGACCGCGGAACCGGATGGATCACTCCCATTATTAACAGATCTTGTACGCAGCGTAGAAACGCTTCTTTCTTTATCTGGTTTGTTGACAACCTTGACAGATGAAATCTCCCTCTTGGGGGAGATAATTTGAAGTCTAGAAGGTATCCCTGAGATATGATCTCTAGTGCCCAGGGATCCTGAACATCTCTTGCCCAGGCCTGGGCGAAGAGAGAGAGTCTGCCCCCCACTAGATCCGGTCCCGGATCGGGGGCTCTCGGTTCATGCTGTCTTTGGGGCAGCAGCAGGTTTCCTGGCCTGCTTGCTCTTGTTCCAGGACTGGTTAGGCTTCCAGCCTTGCCTGTAACGAGCAACAGCTCCTTCCTGTTTTGGTGCAGTGGAGGTTGATGCTGCTCCTGTTTTGAAGTTCCGAAAGGGACGAAAATTAGACTGTCTAGCCTTAGCTTTGGCTTTGTCTTGAGGTAGGGCGTGGCCCTTACCTCCTGTAATGTCAGCGATAATCTCTTTCAAACCGGGCCCAAATAAAGACTGCCCCTTGAAAGGTATATTAAGTAATTTGGACTTAGAAGTAACATCAGCTGACCAGGATTTTAGCCACAGCGCCCTACGTGCCTGTATGGCGAATCCTGAGTTCTTAGCCGTAAGTTTGGTTAAATGTACTACGGCCTCCGAAATGAAGGAATTAGCTAGTTTAAGGACTCTAAGCCTGTCCGTAATGTCGTCTAGCGTAGATGAACTAAGGTTCTCTTCAAGCGACTCAATCCAAAATGCTGACGCAGCCGTAATCGGCGCGATACATGCAAGGGGTTGTAAAATAAAACCTTGTTGAACAAACATTTTCTTAAGGTAACCCTCTAATTTTTTATCCATTGGATCTGAGAAAGCACAGCTATCCTCCACCGGGATAGTGGTACGCTTAGCTAAAGTAGAAACTGCTCCCTCCACCTTGGGGACCGTTTGCCATAAGTCCCGAGTGGTGGCGTCTATTGGAAACATCTTTCTAAATATTGGAGGGGGTGAGAACGGCACACCGGGTCTATCCCACTCCTTAGTAACAATTTCAGTTAGTCTCTTAGGTATAGGAAAAACGTCAGTACTCGCCGGTACCGCAAAGTATTTATCCAACCTACACAGTTTCTCTGGTATTGCAACGGTGTTACAATCGTTGAGAGCTGCTAAGACCTCCCCTAGTAATACACGGAGGTTCTCCAATTTAAATTTAAAATTTGAAATATCTGAGTCCAATCTGTTTGGATCAGAACCGTCACCCACAGAATGAAGCTCTCCGTCCTCATGCTCTGCGAGCTGTGACGCAGTATCAGACATGGCCCTAGCATTGTCAGCGCACTCTGTTCTCACCCCAGAGTGATCACGCTTGCCTCTTAGTTCTGGTAATTTAGACAAAACTTCAGTCATAACAGTAGCCATATCTTGTAATGTTATCTGTAATGGCCGCCCAGATGTACTAGGCGCCAAAATATCACGCACCTCCCGGGCGGGAGATGCAGGTACTGCCGCGTGAGGCGAGTTAGTCGGCATAACTCTCCCCTCGCTGTTTGGTGAAATTTGTTCACATTGTACAGATTGACTTTTATTTAAAGTAGCATCAATACAGTTAGTACATAAATTTCTATTGGGCTCCACCTTGGCATTGGAACAAATGACACAGATATCTTCCTCTGAGTCAGACATGTTTAACACACTAGCAAAAAACTTACAACTTGGTTATAATCTTTTTTTTAGCAAAAAACGTACTGTGCCTCAAAGAGGTACTAACGATTAAATGACAGTTGAAATAATGAACTGAAAAACAGTTATAGCATCAAACTTTAAAACAACAAAACTTTTAGCAAAGGTTTGTTCCCATTAGTAAAATAATAATAATTAAATTTGACATAAAAAATACAAAGCAACGTTTTTATTCACAGTCACTATAAGAATTCTCACAGCTCTGCTGAGAGAATTTACCTCCCTTCAAAGAAGTTTGAAGACCCCTGAGATCTATCAGAGATGAACCGGATCATGCAGGAAATATAAAAGTAACTGACTGGTATTTTTTGATGCGTAGCAAAGAGCGCCAAAAACGGCCCCTCCCTCTCCCACACAGCAGTGAAGAGAAACGAAACTGTCACAATTAAAGCAAAAAAACTGCCAAGTGGAAAATAATGCCCAAATATTTATTCACACAGTACCTCAGCAATGTAAACGATTCTACATTCCAGCAAAAACGTTTAACATGATAAATAGTTATTAAAAAGGATTAGTGACCTTTAACAGAGTAGTTCCGGTGAAATACCATCCCCAGAATACTGAAGTGTATACATACATGTCATTTTAACGGTATGGCAGGATTTTCTCATCAATTCCATTCAGAAAATAAAAACTGCTACATACCTCAATGCAGATTCATCTGCCCGCTGTCCCCTGATCTGAAGCCTTTACCTCCCTCAGATGGCCGAGAACAGCAATATGATCTTAACTACTCCGGTTAAAATCATAGTAAAAAACTCTGACAGATTCTTCCTCAAACTCTGCCAGAGAAGTAATAACACGCTCCGGTGCTATTTTAAAATAACAAACTTTTGATTGAAGTCATAAAAACTAAGTATAATCACCATAGTCCTCTCACACATCCTATCTAGTCGTTGGGTGCAAGAGAATGACTGGGACTGACGTAGAGGGGAGGAGCTATATGCAGCTCTGCTGGGTGAATCCTCTTGCATTTCCTGTTGGGGAGGAGTTATATCCCAGAAGTAATGATGACCCGTGGACTGATCACACATAACAGAAGAAATACACTTTTATAAGAGTATGTATCTCTATTAATAAGCCTGATACCAGTCGCTATCACTGCATTTAAGGCTTTACTTACATTACTTCGGTATCAGCAGCATTTTCTAGCAAATTCCATCCCTAGAAAAATATTTTAACTGCACATACCTTATTACAGGAAAACCTGCACGCTATTCCCCCTCTGAAGTTACCTCACTCCTCAGAATATGTGAGAACAGCAACGGATCTTAGTTACTTCTGCTAAGATCATAGAAAACGCAGGCAGATTCTTCTTCTAAATACTGCCTGAGATAAACAGTACACTCCGGTACCATTTAAAAATAACAAACTTTTGATTGAAGAAATAAACTAAGTATAAAACACCACAGTCCTCTTACGACCTCCTCTTAGTTGAGAGTTGCAAGAGAATGACTGGATATGGCAGTGAGGGGAGGAGCTATATAGCAACTCTGCTGTGGGTGATCCTCTTGCAACTTCCTGTTGGGAAGGAGAATATCCCACAAGTAATGGATGATCCGTGGACTGGATACACTTAACAAGAGAAATACTGTTTTACTAATGTGAATATTTTCTTCAAAAATTAAATTTTCTTTAAAATGGCGCCAAACTTTAATAGTGTGGCTTATAATCCGTTGGACAATACGGGTATGTATAAATATGTTTATATGTGTGAACATATGTATTTATATGTGTATATATGTATTTACAGACATATAAACACATAAACATATGTATGCATATATAAATAAGTGCATTGGAGCCATTTGCAGTTAAGTAGATGAAACCATGTAAAAACATAAATTATGCTTACCTGATAATTTCCTTTTCTTCTGATGGAAAAAGTCCACAACTGCATTCATTACTTTTGGGAATTAAGAACCTGGCCACCAGAAGGAGGCAAAGACACAACAGCCAAAAGGCTTAAATACTCCTCCCACTCCCCTCATCCCCCAGTCATTCTGCAGAGGAACAAGGAACAGTAGAAAAAATATCAGGGTGAAAATGTGCCAGGAGAAAATAAGGACGCCCCACATAAAATGACGGGTGGGGAGCTGTGGACTTTTTCCATCAGAAGAAAAGGAAATTATCAGGTAAGCAAAATTTATGTTTTTCTTCTTAAATGGAAAGAGTCCAGAGCTGCATTCATTACTTTTGGGAAAACAATACCAAAGCTATAGAGGACACTGAATGCCAAGACGGGAGGGTACAACAGGCGGCCCATACTGAGAGCAACAGGCCTGAACCTCTACCCAATAAAAAATCCCGCTTCGTCCAAAGCTGAGAAAAAAATTTCAAAGGAAAAGCCCCAGTGAGACTGACTCGCAGCCAGTCCAGAGCCAAATTAGAGACCGCAAAACGGACTCGACTGAGCCAACAGTCCACATAGAGCTGAGCCCAACAGATGGTCCCCCACCACTCACCCCTCACCAATGAAGGGTAAACTAGCCGAAATCCCCAAAGGGAACAAGGCAAAGGAGGAGAGAGGAAACTGAAAACAGCACCTCCAAGAGTGAGCCCAGTAATCGGAGACCCAAATAAACACAAAGAGGGAAGGAGGCCACGCCTATACCAGGCGAAACTCGGGATAATATCGGGCACAGAGACCGAAAAGACATCTCCCCAACATCCTGCAAGCAAGGAACGCGACCAAGGAGGCAAAGTCCTTCCAGCGCCTGCCCATAGAATACCCAAGTATTCGACCATGAAAGAGCGTGTAATAGACCCAGGCGAAACCCCAAGTTTGAGAACACAGAGGGAGCTAAAACATGAATGTTCTTGTAAAGCGCGGCTAATCCCCCTTAAGGGACTCAAGGCGCTGCTCATCTTATCAACCTCGAAAGGAAGAAGGCTGGGTAGACCTCGCCGGGGATTGAACTTGCAACCCTCGTTTTGCTACAGTGCTGAGCTAGCTGTCAAGCTAGCTGCAAGGAAGAAGAAGAAGCAGTCATCAAAAAACAGACCGCACCAAACAGCCCCCAACAGAGCTCCAGGCAACCTAAGCCGCCGGGCCTACTCACAGGTCCCTAAAAAGGGGAACAGAAAGCCTCCCTCAAGGCCACCGAGAAGGAGAGAATACCCTCAGAACACAAAGGAAGAGGAAAACATCTCCTGCCAAAGGAGCAAGGAGAAAGGAAAACCCATCTCCTAGCAGACTGAGCTATCAGAATAGACTCAGCAAGCTCACACATCCCAAAGGATACTGTGACCCATAGACCGCTCAGGCATCCTAACCTGCAGACCCAGCTGGGCCACCAATACAAGGGAACAAAGATCCCAAAACTGGTACAGGAACGAGCGTAAAGATGGGAGAGCCATCCCACCAGAGTACAAGTACAACCCAACTCGGAAAAGAGACAAGGCCATAGACCCAAGGATCTATCAAAACAAAGCCCCACAGTCTGACATGGAACCAGCAAGATTCCAGGTGGAACAAGTCCATCTTCCACTTCCCGACCAGGAGAAGCCCCTAGTAAGGACTCCCGAAGAAGCGAATATCCCCTAAAAAAAAAGGAAAGAGGCCGGAAAGGCAAATGTCCTAGAAAGGACCCCCACACAAGTAGTTTGCCCAACAGAGGCACAGCCAACCCATTCGCCTGCAGAACAGAGAATCCACGGGTACACTGGCAAACTAACAGGGGAATGCAACCCTAAGGCACACCAGAAACTGGAACCCAGCGCCAGCAGCTGGGTAGAAACCCACCATTCTTGAGGCGCAAGCCACCCAGCTAACCCCAGATGACACAGGTTACTCTGTGGCAAGGAATAATAAATACTCTGATAGACCGGGCCAACCCTGACCCGGTCAGGTAGATGGAGCAAGGACATAGCCCCAGTTCCCACCACCGTGGAACATCCCGACCAGCCCTGAGATCCAAACAACCAGAAACTGGGACAGGAGCGAAGCCCCAGAAAGAGGAAGACTCAGGAAGAAAAAACAGGTTCGGGTACCTAATAGTTCAGGCAACTACACCCTGGAACTAAACACTCCGACTGGCCAAAAAGCCAGACAAAAGGAATGGAGCATATCCAGAAAATCTGGACAGCGCAGAGAACTTGAAAGCTCTGACCAAATGAAGGAATCACCCCTCGATAAAGTCCAACTCTCCAAGGAGCAAGGCTAGAAGTCAAATGAAGAGACTTCCCAAGGCCACAGGACAACAGAAGGGATACCTTGAAGTTCCCAAAACCCTACTAGCAGGGCTAGTCTCCCCATCACCTGCACACAGGCAGAGGACACAGGGGAGAGAAAAGCTGCTAAACCTTCCCAACTCTGGGAAAACACGAGCTAAACAAGTACCTACAAGGATCAACCAACATACGGAACACAGATCCCCAAAAGGAGATCTAACCCACCCCGAGACAATGGAAGAAGACCCAAGGTCTCATAACTCAGACAGACCTTACGTTGCCTAGAGTAAGAGCCATATCTAAATAGACTAGAAACAGCTGACACGCACTCCTTTAAAGGTGCCAAAAACTGCAATAGGTTTCAAAATACAAAACCTTCCACATGCTGAACAGCTATCCATACAAGCTGTTGGATATAGCCCCATAGGACCATCCAGGAGCCTAAAAACTGAATGCCAAACCACTCAACCAGTGGCAACAAGGCACTACGCCCGCCAGCCCCCCCCCCCCCCCCCCCCCCCCGCATGGAGAAGGAACTCAGGATCTGATAAAATCAGAAGTCAGAAAGAGTGATGCAGCGGAACACTCCCCTGCCCGGTCATTCATGACTGAAACAATCCTTTTTCCGCCTCGTGAACCCACAGGTCCTCTTGAATGCTTAGTTGAACAGAAAAAAAATAATAACTTGAGCACTCAGCACTATTACCGATCCAGCAGAACAGCGCCACGTATCTGAACAGTCACAAAACCAAACGAACCCGACAGGACCAGCCTGTACTCCGGGTCCTAACCGGCAAGCTGCATAAATTCCCCCACATATGGGAAAAAAGGAAAAGAGACATTATTAAACATAGGACTAACATGTCCAAACAATTTCCGAAGAAGTAACAAAGAGTATCGATCCCAGATGGTTCCCGAAGGAAGCAAATACAAATAAAAGACATCCCATCGGATACAAAATAAAATATAAGGCAACCCGAAGGTTAACGCCCAAACGACACAGGCTTACATGCAGGACCAGCCAAACTGAGTCCTATCTTACAAAAAACTGGGAAAGGTCTCAAACAAATGAAAAACAGGAGATAACCCCACATGTCTAATAAGGTGCACCATTCGAATTATCAGACTGAAAGTCCCCATATCTGTTAATGATAGGGTCATTCAATAACTGAAAAAGATGTCTAAGCAACACGCTAAGGCGCGCAATCCTGTAATGAAAGGCACAACACTACGGAACAGTTACACCACGGAGAACTGTAGAGGCCCACCCCAAGGTGGAAGACCTGGCACAATAAGGCACAAGCACAATCTCAAATGAACGTCTGGACTCTGCAGATGGACCATCGCTAACATTATGTGGAAACGAAAACATGCTGCAACCTCCGGGGGGAACGCCACCCCTCATGGAGGAACCAAAGACTGGGTTACCAACATGTGTAGAAGTATGAATTGGTAGGGAACTCGCCTCTTGGAGGACGGGGCCCCCAGAGACGGATGTCTCAGCAGTCCCGATTCCCCGAGCCCGAGGAACCAGGTGCTCTCATATTGCATATGGAACAAAACTGGTTGACACCCACAATGGCTGGGGCACTCACCACCTCCTATGACCAGACCCCTGCGGAATAGAATATCTCCTTCGCCACACGGTCAGGAATGCGGAAATGGGGAACGGAGCGTAACCACATCCGAACACAAGGTTAACCATACAGTCCAAAAAAGCGCGCCCAACCAAAAGGCCACGTCACTTCCAAAGGAAATAAAGTTCCAACCACGAACCCATAAACATCCCACATAAGCAGGTTGAATCACATAAGAAACATGATTAGAAACCCCCCTGTTGAATAACCCCCTCAGGAGATATTAACCTTTGATTCCAAGATACTAACAGAGACTCACTGAGACCCTTATGTCATATAGTTAGACCCGCCAAGGTGTGTAGCCTCTCGGGAAACATTCACATTACAGTACATTGATGATAAAGTAAAATGAAACAATCTTACCGGAATCTACGCCGTGGAACAGGAACACAGCCTTTCAAGTGTAATGAATAGTGGCATTGCCTCCGCCATAGACTTAAGTGAAGAAAGCAGGGAGCGGAGCAAAGTTCGACAACACCGATTGCTTGAGGAGCTGCTAATATGAGTCGGGATGGTTTGGCAGAAAGACTCTCCCTGCATCTCCGGACTCTAATTTTCATCCAAGCCCTCACTGAGAGACTGACAGGACTACTTAAAACTCCTGTCCCATGCCGAAAAGTACTACCCTCCATAAGAGACAAAAACAAAAATTAAAAATTCTGATACTTCTCTGCCAACCTCCTGGGACGAAAGGCAAAGAATGACTGGGGGGTGAGGGGAGGAGTATTTAAGCCTTTGGCTAGGGTGTCTTTGCCTCCTCCTGGTGGCCAGGTTCTTAATTCCCAAAAGTAATGAATGCAGCTGTGGACTCTTTCCATTTAAGAAGAAAAGCATATTTATGGAATATTCATATTTAATAAAGTGTTATACTGTGTATTTACTGTATTTCACATTCCAATGTTCTGCACCTGGGGGTATATGTTCCAAGTATTTTAAATAGATATTCATATATATATATATATATATATATATATATATATATATATATATATATATATATATATATGTATATACCTATATATAATAATGTACATATAGGTATACCCCACTCATACAGTGGGTTAGGGACCGGAGCTCCGCTGTAAAGTGAAAACAGAATTTATGTTTACCTGATAAATTACTTTCTCCAACGGTGTGTCCGGTCCACGGCGTCATCCTTACTTGTGGGATATTCTCCTCCCCAACAGGAAATGGCAAAGAGCCCAGCAAAGCTGGTCACATGATCCCTCCTAGGCTCCGCCTTCCCCAGTCATTCGACCGACGTAAAGGAGGAATATTTGCATAGGAGAAATCATATGATACCGTGGTGACTGTAGTTAAAGAAAATAAATCATCAGACCTGATTAAAAAACCAGGGCGGGCCGTGGACCGGACACACCGTTGGAGAAAGTAATTTATCAGGTAAACATAAATTCTGTTTTCTCCAACATAGGTGTGTCCGGTCCACGGCGTCATCCTTACTTGTGGGAACCAATACCAAAGCTTTAGGACACGGATGATGGGAGGGAGCAAATCAGGTCACCTAGATGGAAGGCACCACGGTTTGCAAAACCTTTCTCCCAAAAATAGCCTCAGAAGAAGCAAAAGTATCAAATTTGTAAAATTTGGTAAAAGTGTGCAGTGAAGACCAAGTCGCTGCCTTACATATCTGATCAACAGAAGCCTCGTTCTTAAAGGCCCATGTGGCTTTCAGGAGGCTGCCGTCCGGCAGTCTCATAAGCCAATCTGATGATGCTTTTAAGCCAAAAAGATAGAGAGGTAGAAGTTGCTTTTTGACCTCTCCTTTTACCAGAATAAACAACAAACAAGGAAGATGTTTGTCTGAAATCCTTTGTAGCATCTAAATAGAATTTTAGAGCACGGACAACGTCCAAATTGTGTAACAAACGTTCCTTCTATGAAACTGGATTCGGACACAAAGAAGGTACAACTATCTCCTGGTTAATATTTTTGTTGGAAACAACCTTCGGAAGAAAACCAGGCTCAGTACGTAAAACCACCTTATCTGCATGGACCAGATAGGGCGGAGAACAATGCAGAGCAGATAACTCAGAAACTCTTCTAGCGGAAGAAATTGCAACCTAAAACAAAACTTTCCAAGATAATAACTTAATATCTACGGAATGTAAGGGTTCAAACGGAACCCCTTGAAGAACTGAAAGAACTAGATTAAGACTCCAGGGAAGAGTCAAAGGTCTGTAAACAGGCTTGATTCTAACCAGAGCCTGAACAAACGCTTAAACGTCTGGCACAGCTGCCAGCCTTTTGTGAAGTAAAACAGATAAAGCAGAGATCTGTCCCTTCAGAGAACTCGCAGAAAATCCTTTCTACAAACCTTCTTGTAGAAAGGAAAGAATCTTAGGAATTTTTATCTTGTTCCATGGGAATCCTTTAGATTCACACCAACAGATATATTTTTTCCATATATTATGGTAAATTTTTCTAGTTACAGGCTTTCTAGCCTGAATAAGAGTATCTATTACAGAATCTGAAAACCCACGCTTTGATAAAATCAAGCGTTCAAACTCCAAGCAGTCAGTTGGAGGAAAACCAGATTTGGATGTTCGAATGGACCCTGAATAAGAAGGTCCTGTCTCAAAGGTAGCTTCCATGGTGGAGCCGATGACACATTCACCAGGTCTGCATACCAAGTCCTGCGTGGCCACACAGGAACTATCAAGGTTACCGAAGCCCTCTCCAGATTGATCCTGGCTACCAGCCTGGGAATGAGAGGAAACGGTGGGAATACATAAGCTAGGTTGAAGATCCAAGGTGCTACTATTGTATCCAATAGAGTCGCCTTGGGATCCCTGGATTTGGACCCGTAACAAGGGACCATGAAGTTCTGACGAGAGGCCATCAGAACCATGTCTGGAATGCCCCATAATTGAATTATTTGGGCAAAGATTTCCAGATGGAGTTCCCACTCCCCCGGATGCTCCTCCATCGCCAGGGAACTCCTTGTTACCCCCTGATGGTTGATATATGTAACAGTCGTCATGATGTCTGATTGAAACCTTATGAATTTGGCCTTTGCTAGTCGAGGCCAAGCCTTGAGAGCATTGAATATCGCTCTCAGTTCCATTATGTTTATCGGGAGAAGAGAGTCTTCCCGAAACCATAGACCCTGAGTTTTCAGGGGTTCCCAGACCGCGCCCCAGCCCACCAGACTGGCGTCGGTCGTGACAATGACCTATTCTGGTCTGCGGAAGCTCATTCCCTGTGACAGGTTGTCCAGGGTCAGCCACCAACGGAGTGAATCTCTGGTTATTTGATCTACTTGTATCGTCGGAGACAAGTCTGTATAATCCCCATTCCACTGTCTGAGCATGCACAGGTGCAATGGTCTTAGATGAATTTGTGCAAAAGGAACTATGTCCATTGCCGCAACCATCAAACCTATTACTTCCATGGACTGCGCTATGGAAGGAAGAAGAACAGAATGAAGTACCTGACAAGAGCTTAGAAGTTTTGATTTTCTGGCCTCTGTCAGAAAAACCTACATTTCTAAGGAAATTATTATTGTTCCCAAGAAGGGAACTCTTGTTGACGGGGACAGAGAACTTTTTTCTATGTTCACTTTCCACCTGTGAGATCTGAGAAAGGCTAGGACAATGTCCGTATGAGCCCTTGCTTTTGACAGAGACGACACTTGAATCAGGATGTCGTCCAAGTAAGGTACTACTGCAATGCCCCTTGGTCTTAGCACCGCTAGAAGGGACCCTAGTACCCTTGTGAAAATCCTTGGAGCAGTGGCTAATCCGAATGGAAGTGCCACAGGTAATGCTTGTCCAGGAAGGCGAACCTTAGGAACCGAAAATGTTCCTTGTGGATAGGAATACGTAGGTACGCATCCTTTAAGTCCACCGTGGTCATGAATTGACCTTCCTGGATGGTAGGAAGGATCGTTCGAATGGTTTCCATTTTGAATGATGAAACCCTTAGAAACTTGTTTAGAATCTTGAGATCTAAAATAGGTCTGAATGTTCCCTCTTTTTTGGGAATTATGAACAGGTTGGAGTAAAAACCCATCCCTTGTTCTCCTAATGGAACAGGATGAATCACTCCCATGCTTAACAGGTCTTCTACACAGTGTAAGAATGCCTGTTCGAAGATAATTGAGACCCGTGGAACCTTCCCCTTGGGGGTAGTTCCCTGAATTCCAGGAGATAACCTCGAGAAACTATTTCTAGCGCCCAAGGATCCTGAACATCTCTTGCCCCAGCCTGAGCAAAGAGAGAAAGTCTGCCCCCCACCAGATCCTTCCCAGATCGGGGGCCAACACTTCATGCTGTTTTGGTAGCAGTGGCAGGTGACTTGGCCTGCTTACCCTTGTTCCAGCCTTGCATCGGCCTCCAGGCTGGCTTGGTTTGAGAAGTATTACCCTCTTGCTTAGAGGGTGTAGAATTTGAGGCTGGTCCGTTTCTGCGAAAGGGACGAAAATTTGGCTTCTTTTTAGCCTTAAAAGACCTATCCAGAGGAAGGGCATGGCCCTTTCCCCCAGTGATGTCTGAAATAATCTCTTTCAAGTCAGGGCCAAACAGTGTTTTACCCTTGAAAGGGATGTTAAGCAAAAGCGCTCTGCGCGCCACGATAGCAAACCCTGAATTATTCGCCGCTAATCTAGCTAATTGCAAAGCGGCATCTAAAATAAAAAAGAGTTAGCCAATTTAAGAGCTTGAACTCTGTCCAAAACCTCCTTGTACGAAGATTCTTTATTGAGCGACTTTTCTAGTTCTTCGAACCAGAAACACGCAACTGTAGTGACAGGAACAATGCATGAAATTGGTTGTAGAAGGTAACCTTGCTGAACAAACATCTTTTTAAGCAAACCCTCTAACCTTTAATCCATAGGATCTTGAAAGCACAACTATCTTCTATAGGAATAGAAGTGCGTTTGTTTAGAGTAGAAACCGCCCCCTCGACCTTGGGGACTGTATGCTATAAGTCCTTTCTGGGGTCGACTATAGGAACTAATTTCTTAAATATAGGGGGAGGACAAAAGGTATGCCGGGCCTTTCCCACTCCTTATTTACTATGTCCGCCACCCGCTTGGGTATAGGAAAAACATCGGGGGGCACCGGAACCTCTAGGAACTTGTCCATCTTACCTAATTTCTCTGGAATGACCAAATTGTCACAATCATCCAGAGTAGATAATACCTCCTTAAGTAGTGCGTGGAGATGTTGAAATTTAAATTTAAAAGTTACAATATCAGGTTCTGCTTGTTGAGAAATTTTCCCTGAATCTGAAATTTCTCCCTCAGACAAAACCTCCCTCCCGGCCCCTTCAGATAGGTGTGAGGGAATGTCAGAACAGATATCATCAGCGTCCTCTTGCTCTTCAGTGTTTAAAACAGAGCAATCACGCTTTCTCTGATAAGTAGGCATTTTGGAAAAAATGCATGCAATAGAATTATCCATTACAGCCATTAATTGTTGTATGGTAATAAGTATTGGCGCACTAGATTTACTAGGGGCCTCTTGTGTGGGCAAAACTGGTGTAGACACAGAAGGGGATGATGCAGTACCATGCTTACTCCCCTCATTAGAGGAATCATCTTGGGCAATATCATATCTATGGCATTATTATCCCTACTTTGTTTGGACATTATGACACAAATATATCACATATATTTAAATGGGGAGACACATTGGCTTTCATACATATAGAACATCGTTATCTGATGGTTCAGACATGTTAAACAGGCTTAAACTTGTGAACAAAGCACAAAAAACGTTTTACAATAAAACCGTTACTGTCCCTTTAAATTTCAAACTGAACACACTTTATTACTGAATATGTGAAAAAGTATGAAGGAATTGTTCAAATTTCACCAAAATTTCACCACAGTAACTTAAAGCCTTAAAAGTATTGCAAACCAAATTTGAAAGCTTTAACCCTTAAAATAACGGAACCGGAGCCGTTTTTACATTTAACCCCTATACAGTCCCAGGTATCTGCTTTGCTGAGACCCAACCAAGCCCAGAGGGGAATACGATACCAAATGATGCCTTCTATAAGCTTTTTCAGTGGTTCTTAGCTCCTCACACATGCATCTGCATGCCATGCTTTCCAAAAACAACTGCGCATTAGAGGCGCGAAAATGAGGCTCTGTCTATGACTAGAAAAGGCCCCCAATGAAAAAGGTGTCCAATACAGTGCCTGCCGTTTTTATTAAAACAATCCCCAAGATTTAACAACTATTAAAAGTAATAATCTGCCAAATATACTTAGTAAAGTAATCGTTTTAGCCCAGAAAAATGTCTACCAGTTTTTTAAGCCCTAATGAAGCCCTTTATTCTTTTACTTAAACTAAGAAAATGGCTTACCGGTTCCCATAGGGAAAATGACAGCTTCCAGCATTACCGAGTCTTGTTAGAAATGTGTCATACCTCAAGCAGCAAAAGTCTGCTCACTGTTTCCCCCAACTGAAGTTAATTCCTCTCAACAGTCCTGTGTGGAAACAGCCATCGATTTTAGTAACGGTTGCTAAAATCATTTTCCTCTTACAAACAGAAATCTTCATCTCTTTCCTGTTTCAGAGTAAATAGTACATACCAGCACTATTTTAAAATAACAAACTCTTGATTGAAGAATAAAAACTACATTTAAACACCAAAAAACTCTAAGCCATCTCCGTGGAGATGTTGCCTGTACAACGGCAAAGAGAATGACTGGGGAAGGCGGAGCCTAGGAGGGATCATGTGACCAGCTTTGCTGGGCTCTTTGCCATTTCCTGTTGGGGAGGAGAATATCCCACAAGTAAGGATGACGCCGTGGACCGGACACACCTATGTTGGAGAAAACCGCTTTAAAGTGAATGTAAAGGCGATTTAGCTTTTTTTTCACTTGCCAATGTGTTTAAAAAACGTGAAAACATGTTTGAACTAATATATATTAGGGGTGCAATAGTGCTAAGTTTAGTTTAACACTAGCACAGCACAGTATTTAAATAGTATTCAATAAATACTGTACCTGTAAAATAGTGACAAATACTGTAGTAAAATTTGCCAGATTATAACATTGAGAAAAGATGGCACTATAATGCTGTAAACACAGTGAACTGCGCATAACAAAATGGTACCAGTCAATTTTCTTGCAAACTCACGAAGATTACAGCACTGTTTCAAAATCCTTGGAGGTTGAACTTCAACTCCACAAAGCGACGTATTAGCGAAGCGCTGTAAAATGAGGTATACCGGTATATATATATATATATATATATATATATACATACACACACACACATACACATACTGTATATAGTACCAAAATACCATCAGATATATAGAAATCATCAGATATATAAAATATTTATGAATAAATAGAACATTAGAACATATTCCTCTATGTGAAGAACATTGGAATGTGAAATATTAATATTTTCATGTCAGGTTAGCACACCTGAGAATATACGATTTGATTTGCTCCCGCGTATGATGTTATTTTTCCACTTTTTTTGCTCCATTGAGTCTTATTGGGCAAAACGTTATTGCGCATACAATATACTAACTGCGGCTTTTTAAGTGCATCGGGCTAGTGCACAAGCAAAAAACTAAATTTATGCTTACCTGATAAATTTATTTCTCTTGTGGTGTATCCAGTTCACGGATTCATCCATTACTTGTGGGATATTCTCCTTCCCAACAGGAAGCAGCAAGAGGATCACCCACAGCAGAGCTGTCTATATAGCTCCTCCCCTAACTGCCACCTCCAGTCATTCGACCGAAGACAAGCAAGAGAAAGGAGAAACTATACGGTGCAGTGGTGACTGTAGTTTAAAAATAAAAAAACCCTGCCTTAAAATGACAGGGCGGGCCGTGGACTGGATACACCACAATTGAAATAAATTTATCAGGTAAGCATAAATTTTGTTTTCTCTTGTAAGGTGTATCCAGTCCACGGATTCATCTATTACTTGTGGGATACCAATACCAAAGCTATAGGACACGGATGAAGGGAGGGACAAGGCAGGCGCTTAAACGGAAGGCACCACTGCCTGTAAGACCTTTTTCCCAAAAATAGCCTCCGAAGAAGCAAAAGTATCAAATTTGTAGAATTTAGAAAAAGTATGAAGCGAGGACTAAGTCGCCGCCTTACAAATCTGTTCAACAGAAGCCTCATTTTTAAAAGCCCATGTGGAAGCCACCGCTCTAGTGGAATGAGCTGTAATTCTTTCAGGAGGCTGCTGGCCAGCAGTCTCATAAGCTAAGCGGATTATACTTCTTAACCAAAAGGAAAGAGAAGTTGCTGAAGCCTTTTGGCCTTTGCTATGTCCAGAGTAGACAACAAACAATGCAGATGTTTGACGAAAATCTTTAGTAGCTTGTAAATAAAACTTTAAAGCACGAACCACGTCAAGATTGTGTAATAGACGTTCCTTCTTTGAAGAAGGATTAGGACACAGTGACGGAACAACAATCTCCTGATTGATATTCTTATTAGATACCACCTTAGGAAGAAACCCAGGTTTGGTACGCAAAACTACCTTATCTGCATGGAAGATCAAATAAGGGGAATCACACTGCAAGGCAGATAACTCTGAAACTCTTCAAGCCGAATAGACAGCTACCAAAAACAGAACTTTCCAAGATAAAAGCTTAATATCTATGAAATGCAGAGGTTCAAACGGAACCCCTTGAAGAACTTTAAGAACTAAATTTAAACTCCATGGCGGAGCAACAGGTTTAAACACAGGCTTGATTCTAACTAAAGCCTGACAAAACGCCTGAACGTCTGGGACATCCGCCAGACGCATGTGCAAAAGAATAGACAGAGCAGAAATCTGTCCCTTTAAGGAACTATCTGACAATCCCTTCTCCAATCCTTCTTGGAGAAAAGATAATATCCTGGGAATCCTGACTTTACTCCATGAGTAACCCTTGGATTCACACCAATGAAGATATTTACACCATATCTTATGATAGATTTTCCTGGTGACAGGCTTTCGAGCCTGAATTAAGGTATCAATGACCGATTCGGAGAAACCACGTTTTGATAAAATCAGGCGTTAAATCTCCAAGCAGTCAGACGCAGAGAAATTAGATTTGGATGGTTGAAAGGACCCTAAAGTAGAAAGTCCTGCCTCAGCGGTAGAGTCCATGGTGGAAGGGATGACATGTCCACCAGATCTGCATACCAAGTCCTGCGTGGCCACGCAGGTGCTATCAAAATCACAGAAGCTCTCTCCTGCTTGATCTTGGCAATCAGACGAGGGAGCAGAGGAAACGGTGGAAACACATAAGCCAGGTTGAAAGACCAAGGCGCTGCTAGAGCATCTATCAGCGCTGCCTTGGGATCCCTGGACCTGGATCCGTAACAAGGAAGCTTGGTGCTCTGACGAGACGCCATGAGATCCAGTTCTGGTTTGTTCCAAAGTTGAATTAACTGTGCAAACACCTCCGGATGGAGTTCCCACTCCCCCGGATGAAAAGTCTGTCGACTTAGAAAATCCGCCTCCCAGTTCTCTACTCCTGGGATATGGATAGCTGATAGATGGCAAGAGTGAACCTCTGCCCATAGAATTATTTTTGAAACCTCCAACATTGCTAGGGAACTCCTTGTTCCCCCTTGATGGTTGATGTAGGCTACAGTCGTGATGTTGTCCGACTGAAATCTGATGAACCTGACCGCAGCTAGCTGAGGCCAAGCCTGAAGAGCATTGAATATCACTCTTAGTTCCAGAATGTGTATCGGAAGGAGTGTCTCCTCCTGAGTCCACAAGCCCTGAGCCTTCAGGGAGTTCCAGACTGCACCCCAACCCAGAAGGCTGGCATCTGTCGTTACTATTGTCCAATCTGGCCTGCGGAAGGTCATACCCTTGGACAGATGGACCCGAGATAACCACCAGAGAAGAGAATCGCTGGTCTCTAGTAGAGGGGACCAATCTGTGTAATCCCCATTCCACTGACTGAGCATGCAGAGTTGCAGCGGTCTGAGATGTAGGCGGGCAAACCGCACTATGTCCATTGCCGCCACCATTAAGCCGATTACTTCCATAGACTGAGCCACTGAAGAGCGAAAAGTAGAATAAAGAACACGGCAGGAATTTAGAAGTTTTCACAACCTGGCCTCTGTCAGGTAAATCTTCATTTCTACAGAATCTATCAGAGTTCATAGGAAGGAAACTCTTGTGAGAGGGGATAGAGAACTTTTTTCTTCGTTCACTTTCCACCCATGCGACCACAGAAATGCTTGTATGGGACCTGGCGATTTGAAAATTCGACGCCTGTATTAGAATTTCGTCTAGGTAAGGGGCTACTGCTATACCCCGCTGCCTTAGGACCGCTAGGAGTGACCCCAGAACCTTCGTAAAGATTCTTGGTGCCGTAGCTAACCCAAAGGGAAGAGCCACAAACTGGTAATGCCTGTCTAGGAAGGCGAACCTGAGAAACTGATGATGATCTCTATGTATCGGAGTGTGCAGATAAGCATCCTTTAAGTCCACGGTAGTCATATATTGACCCTCCTGGATCATAGGTAGGATGATTCGAATAGTCTTCATCTTGACGGATGGGACCCTGAGAAATTTGTTTAGGATCTTCAGATCTAAGATTGGTCTGAAGGTTCTCTCTTTCTTGGGATTCACAAACAGATTTGAATAGAAGCCTTGCCCCTGTTCCTCCTTTGGAACTGGGTGGATCACTCCCATAACTAGGAGGTCTTGAACACAATGTAAGAATGCCTCTCACTTTATCTGGTTTGCAGATAATTGTGAGAGATGAAATCTTCCTTTTGGGGAAGAAGCTTTGAAGTTCAGAAGATATCCCTGAGACACAATTTCCAACGCCCAGGGATCCTGGACATCTCTTGCCCAAGCCTGGGCAAAGAGAGAAAGTCTGCCCCCTACTAGATCCGTTACCGGATCGGGGGCTGATCTTTCATGCTGTCTTAGAGGCAGCAGCAGGTTTTTTGGCCTGCTTTCCTTTGTTCCAAGCCTGGTTAGGTCTCCAGACCGGCTTGGACTGGGCAAAATTTCCCTCTTGTTTTGTATTAGAGGAAGATGAAGCTGCACCACTCTTGAAGTTTCAAAAGGCACGAAAATTAGGCTGTTTGGTCCTTAATTTGTTGGACCTATCCTGAGGAAGGGCGTGACCTTTTCCTCCAGTAATATTAGAAATGATCTCCTTCAGTCCAGGCCCGAATAAGGTCTGCCCCTTGAAGGGAATGTTGAGAAGCTTAGACTTTGAAGTAACATTAGCTGACCAGGATTTAAGCCATAGCAAAACCTGAGTTCTTGGCCATTAGTTTGGTTAAATGAACAACGGCGTCAGAAACAAATGAATTGGCTAGCTTAAGAGCTTTAAGCTTGTCAAGGATATCATCCAATGGGGTTTCTACCTGTAGAGCCTCTTCTAAAGACTCAAACCAGAAGGCCGCAGCAGCAGTGACAGGGGCAATGCATGCAAGGGGCTGGAGAATAAAACCTTGTTGAATAAAAATTTTCTTAAGGTAACCCTCTAATTTTTTGTCCATTGAATCTAGAAAAGCACAACTGTCCTCGACAGGGATAGTTGTACACTTCGCTAGAGTAGAGACTGCTCCCTCCACCTTAGGGACCGTTTGCCACAAGTCCCGTGTAGGGGCATCTATGGGAAACATCTTTTTAAAAACAGGAGGGGGAGAGAACGGTACACCTGGTCTATCCCATTCCTTAGTAATAATTTCTTAAAACCTCTTAGGTATTGGAAAAACATCAGTGTAAACAGGCACTGCATAGTATTTATCCAATTTACACAATTTCTCTGGGACTACAATGGCGTCACAGTCATCCAGAGTTGCTAAAACCTCCCTGAGCAACATGCGGAGGTGTTCAAGCTTAAATTTAAATGTAGACATATCAGAATCAGGTTGAAGTGTCTTCCCTGAGTCAGAAAAATCACCCACAGATAGAAGCTCTCCTTCTTCGGCTTCTGCACATTGTGAGGGTATATCGGACATAGCCACTAAAGCGTCAGAGAGCTCTGTATTTTTTCTAGCCCCAGAGCTGTCTCGCTTTCCTTGTAACCCTGGCAGTTTGGACAATACTTCTGTAAGAGTAAGATTCATAACTGCCGCCATGTCTTGTAAAGTATACGCAATGGGCGCGCTAGATGTACTTGGCGCCCCTTGAGAGGGAGTTAAAGGCTCTGACACATGGGGAGAGTTAGTCGGCATAACTTCCCCCTTGTCAATTTCCTATGGTGATAAATCTTTTAAAGCCAGAATATGGTCTTTATAACTTAAGATCAGTGCATTTGGTACACATTCTAAGAGGGGGTTCCACAATGGCTTCTAAACATAATGAACAAGGAGTTTCCTCTATGTCAGACATGTTTAACAGACTAGTAATGAGACCAGCAAGCTTTGAAAACACTTTAATTAATGTGAAAAAGCAGAATATAAAAAACGGTACTGTGCCTTTAAGGGAAAAAAACAAACACAAAAACTGCAAAACAGTGAGAAAAGCAGTTAACTCTATGAAATTTTTACAGTGTATATAATAGACTAAAATAGCATTGCACCCACTTGCAAATGGATGATTAAACCCTCAGGTTAAAAAACAAAGCAAAAAAACGGTAAAAACCGTTATAACAGTCACAAGCAAACTGCCACAGCTCTACTGTGGCTCCTACCTTCCCATAAAACGACTTTTGTAGGCACAAAAACCCTTTACAGAGGTCCAATATGACAGGGAAGCTGGATGTTTCAGAATGTAAAAAACAACTGTGCAATTAGACCGCGAAATTAGGCCCCTCCCACCATGCACTCAAAGTCAGAGGGCCTTAAAAGTAAAATAACAGCCATGTGGAAAACTAGGCCCCAAATAAAGATTTATCACCTCAGTAAAAAAACGTTCCTTTATATATATATATAACGTTTTACATACTAAGCCATAATAGAAGTAATATGAAAATTACCCTTTACTGCAAGCATGATGCCAGTCGTTATTAAATCACTGCAATCAGGCTTACCTTAACTATATCAGGCACTGTCAGCATTTTCTAGTTCTTATCATCCTCGAGAAAAAAAATATACTGAACATACCTCAGGCCGTTCTCCCAGCTGAAGTTTCCCCATACTCTTCAGTTATGTGTGAGAACAGCAGTGGACCTTAGTTACAACCTACTAAGATCATCAAAAACCTCAGGCAAATTCTTCTTCTAATTTCTGCCTGAGGTAAAAAAAACAGTACAACGCCGGCACCGTTTAAAAATAACAAACTTTTGATTGAAGATAAACTACACTAATTCACCACATCTCTCTAGCTACTTCCCTTGTCAAGAGCTGCAAGAGAATGACTGGAGGTGGCAGTTAGGGGAGGAGCTATATAGACAGCTCTGCTGTGGGTGATCCTCTTGCAGCTTCCTGTTGGGAAGGAGAATATCCCACAAGTAATGGATGAATCCGTGGACTGGATACACCTTACAAGAGAAATTGTTTAATTTCAATGCATTACCCGACACACGCGAAAAATATTACTTCTAGCAGAGTTAGCACCCGAGTGGGAGCATTAAATACCACTCCACTTATAATTTGGTCCTACATAGGTAACCAAAAGTGATTTACATTAACCAGGAAGAACACTTAAGAATATGCATGGGAGATGATAATTGGGATTTTTATTTTCCTGCTGAATTCCACTAATTCTGATAGTAACAATATATTTCAAATTACATTTTCATCCAATGAAAGGACCACTAAATGTAGTAGAATTGCAGAATTAACAAGTGCATAATAAAAAGACAATGCAATAACACCTACTCTAAATTTCAAATAAGCAGTAATAAAAAAAATTCTGGCAATTTTTTTCTCCCATTTTCCAGCCTCCTATATCATGTGACAGACATCAGCCAGTCACAGACTAGTACACATATTCCCTGTGAGCTTGTGCACATTCTCAGTGGAGCTTGTTCCGCAGAAAGTGTTCATATAAAAATAAAAATATGATAATGGAAGTAAATTGGAAACTGCATACTCTATCTGAATCATAAAGGTTTATTTTGACTTGAGTGTCCCTTTAATGTTAGCTAGAGGCCGAACCAGCCTGTCTAGAACTAAAAAATAAAGCAAACAAAATGATAGAAAGTTGACAGACCTTCTCATGCTCTGCTCGCCTCCTTTCCTCTTCTCTGCGCATCTGCTCCTCATAACGCCTACGCTGATCTCTCTCCTGCTGCTTCCTCATTTCTTTTTCTCTCCTTTGTTGCTAAAAATAAAAAATAAAATAAGAAAAGTATTCAATAACTTAAATTTAAGTAAAAGATCTTTTTCTAACAAAGGTACTACTATTTTACCTGTATGTGACAATCATCAGCCAATCACAAAATGCATATATACATATTTACTGTGAACTCTTGCACATGCTCAGTAGGAGCGGGTGCCTCAGAAAGTGCCCATCTAAAAGACAGCACATTTTCATAATGGAAGTAAAAAAGGGACCTTTAAAAAATATTTTAAGTATATTCTAAATACAATGCAAATGATTAGAAGTGTGCTGAGCCACATCAAATAAAAGGGGACAGATAAAAATATGTTTTGTATACCATATAACGAGTAGTCATTTAAAGTGGTCATTAGTTACAGAAACTTTCTTGCATGAAAAGAGTTAATAAAAATAGTTTGAGATAAAGTCTATTATTGATTTATTTTCAATTAATTCTGTAGTAAGAGCACAAAATGAGTCAACGTAAACAAAAAACATTATTGAGGCATAAAAAAAAAAAAAAAACACACACAAGTTTTTGGCGTCCTCCATGGTATAATTATCCGTTGAATTTGTCCTGTATAGTCCAAATCTACATGGATATCTGACTATAGGAATTGAACACTTAAGTTTTTGTTAGTTGAAGGTATATTTTTTTTACAGACTGCACTTCTTACATTAGAACAACGGAATAATAAAGTATCTAATTTGGTAACTAACATCTGTGAGTCTCCTGAGGTTTACAGATTAGACTGAATAATATAATTTAATATTTTATGATAATTTTGTTCAAATGAATCCCGTCGGCAGGTGTGCTCAATATTCATATAACATTCTTACTTGATTGCTTTGTTACAAAGTGCCTCTGGAATTTTTTTTCCAAATGTTGGCAACTATGTACACTAACTTTGTGCTGATCCGAAAGCTTAGCAAGACCCTGATTAAAATGTATGTACTGTGCACTCACTTTGCTGTCAATTATTTGCAGAGTATGCACCAACCTGTGGCTCCTTATGGTTTAATATATGCCAAAAGTAGTAACTAAATTGTATCATACAAAAAAACCTGTTAAAAATAAAACAGTAAAGAAAAAAAGTATTATCAAAACATTATAGGACAATGCTTCGGTGTATTATTTCTAATACAAGTGTTTATAATTCAAAGGTAATGACTTCCATCTACATGGTACAAATGATGGCAGTTAATGAAATAAAATAAAAAATGGGGTTACAAATGTACCTGGCATTTTTGCGGCCCTTTCCCTAGTTTGATTTAAACACAATAAAGATATACACAACATATGCATAGGGATTACTAAAAGTGCTTTTACTTTGAGTCTAACCCTTATCATTGTTGTAATATTCAAAAGCCCTGGAAAAAATGACATTAGTAACAGATTATATGTAGGCAAGTACTTGAGAGTAGACTTATTAAGTAAGTTCATAAAAAGAAAATACAAAGTGACCTACATAGAGGTTTAATTAAGTCTGTGGTACAATAGGAGATAAGCAGGGTATAATTGCCCAGTATTTCTTTTGTAGGACATTTAATAAATGCAGCACACTCAAAGGCAACTGCTATAGCTACACACCATGTAAGTTTTTCATGTTTAAAGGGACATAATAATCATATGCTAAATCACTTGAAAGTGATGCAGCATAGCTTTAAAAAGCTGACAGGAAAATATCACCTGAGCATCTCTGTGTAAAAAAGGAAGATATTTTACCTCACAATTTCCTCAGCTCACCAGAGTAAGTGCTGTGTAAAAAGATATACTTCAGCTGCTGTCCACATAAAATGAAGAAATAAACAGCAGCCAATCAGCATCAGCAGTGCTGAGGTCTTGAACTCTTTTACAGTGAACTCGTGAGATTTCACTTAACTCTCATGAGATTTAAAAGTAAACTTTCTAAAACTGAATAGGGAAATAACATGAGTGTGCATGAGGCATGCTCCCTTGCAGGTCCCAGGACAGGCATACCTATTTGCTGCTTAAAGTCCTTTACAATGGGGTGTGAATACTTTTTTTTTAGGTAAAATATCTTTCTTTTTTACATAGAGATGTTCAGGTGATATTTTCTAGTCAGCTTTTTACAGCTATACTGCATCACTTTCAAGTGTTTCAACATTTGGGTATCAGAAAAGAAAGCAAAAAGAAAAGGGCGCCTCCTAGTGCAGGTAGACCAGACAAAAGTAACCCCAGATATAATACGCATAAGCCAGGGTACTCACATTTATAAAAGCACTAACCAGTGCTAAACAGGCAGACTGGGCTATTAGTAGTGGCCCAGCTCACTAATAGGTTGTAGGATGAAAAACTGGAATAGCGTTTGGCTACGAAGACTCCATGCTTCCAAATGATATATTAAAAATTGAATTAAATATAAATATAAAAAATGTAATAAAAAGTACAATATAAAAAACAATACTACGATGGAGTAGTACCATCGTAGTATTGTTTTTATATTGTACTTATTACATTTTTTATATTTATATGAAATTCAATTTGTAATATATCATTTGGAAGCAGCATTCTTATTTGGAGTCTTTGTAGCCAAACGCTATTCCAGTTTTTCATCCTACAACCTATTAGTGAGCTGGGCCACTACTAATAGCCCAGTCTGCCTGTTTAGCACTGGTTAGTGCTTTTATAAATGTGAGTACCCTGGCTTATGCGTATTATATCTGGGGTTACTTTTGTCTGGTCTACCTGCACTAGGAGGCGCCCTTTTCTTTTTGCTTTCTTCTAGATTCATTGTACCTCTGTTGGTTACTGAAAGGAGCAGCCCGCAGCATAGTGCAGTGCGATGGGACACTGTGTATTCTCAGCTTGTTCACCTAGGCATATCTCTGCCTTAGGGATATGTGAGTATCCACTTGTTATATCTCTTTATAGTCCAACGTGATTATATTGGCTAGACTAGGGGGCCACCCTTCTTGTCTCTCTTTTTTTAACATTTGGGTATCATGTTCCTTTAACTTCATCACTGCTCAGCCTTATCAAACCCATGTGCTAAGGTTGATTTGAGCTTTTAGTGAGCTTTGAGTAAAATCTAATTTTCCATGACCTCTTTAAGAAACAACCAGGATAAAAAAATACTTATGCTCACTGAAACTTCCCATAATCACTGTATTGATTATTCACTAATGATTTATGTCATAAATTAAGCATAATTATCAATAATTATTATGCAATTTGCTAGAGGATCCACTGGCGGCAGTGTGTAGAATAAATTTCCAGGTAGTGACATCATAGACCACCCTACCTGATATAGTACCTCCCATTTTTTAGAGTAAATTGAGGGATTTGGAAAAGGCTTATCCCTTCCACCATGAGCCAGCAAGAATTAAGGACTGGAGTTTAAGCTGGGCCCAGCTGACAGGCTGGGCCCTGTAGGTTAGAATGTGTACTGTTGCGAGTATTGTTTTGATTCATAGTTGTGTTTATTGTATTGTGTTGTGTTATCACTGTGTCAAGTATTGTTTCTGTCTTTTGTACTAGTATTGTTTTATTGTGTTAACTTTTAATATGGATTGCCAACATAAATTGTCAATTGATATTTTACTGTTTCTCTTCCACATATTCAACCATAATACCAAAAACATTACAATATTAATGTTGTAATTCTGTGCTTTGATTGTTGCATATTAATTTATTAATTGATATTCATAAATTATTGATGCATAACGTAACATTTGGCGACGAGGTATGGGATTATGCTTGAATATTGGAGAAAATACAAATCTTTAGCTTTAAAAGTTACAGTAACTTGTGTGTCTTTGTAGATAAATGAATGAATGAATGAATGAAAGAATAGATGATGCATTGTACCCAGCTTTTATCATTTCTGCCCGTTCAAAGATATATCAAATTTGTGAATCAATGTGCCACACCTGTATACAGAAATTATGTTTAATATTATGTTTATTGGTGTAGAAGATAAAAATTAATTATTGTGATTTTCTATTTAAATCGTTGATGTTTTTTAGAAGCCTTTTATTTTGTGCCACTGACTGACCATTTGGTGGCCACATGGTGTGTGTTGAGGCCTAGTGTAATTTACATATGAAAAGACCTTTAACAGTTCACTTTGAAACTGGTTAAGATAGTTTTTGTTTTTTTCCTGCCTCCATAATGAACACAGATTTCATTTAAATCTGTTTTATTTATCTAGAATCACCATTCTTTTTATTTGTGTTTATATTAATTTCTCTCTTTTACAGGAAGAAAAGGAAAGTTTAGTAAACATTTAATAATAAGCAGTTTAGTATGTTATAATATATATATATATATATATACAATGATGACTAGTGAGATAAAGACCACCCTTTTACCAGAGGACGTGTGCAAAGCCATTGTGTTAAGACATAGAGTACACCTTGACTAGTAGCTGGAGTCAGGGGAAGGAGTTTTTCTTTTGTTACATTGTGTGAGTGGTCTTATCTGTAAGAAATTACAATTATATGCCTAACGTAACTATTGTATGAAGTATGTCTTTCAGTTTTAACATCCAGGACAAAGGAGTTACCATGGGAATGGTAACAGAAGCGGAAAGCCACTGTTACTACAATGTGCAGCTGTGCAGGCTCTTTGCCGCAAGGTTCAATATGAAGCGCTCTAAGAGTTGTGGATACATGTCCAGGAGAAAATCTGAAAGATGGGGAACTTATCCAATGGTTGTGGTGGGGTTGTTTGAATTCAGGCATAATGGCCTATAGCCTTTAACAGAGCTTGAAGAGGAGTTGTAGTTTGCTTCACTAACTTTATATGTCTGGTAGGAATAAAAGATGGGAAACATACCCATATCTGTCATTGAGACATATTGGCCCATAATCCTTTACTGAGCCGGAAAGAAATGCTGTATGTTTCGCATTTCTAAATTTGACGTGTCCAGGTAAGGGTTGAGATGGGAAGCATGCCTATAGCTGTTATGTGATTTCTTTTCTGAATTTAAGACATATTGGCCCATACCCTTTAAAGAGGTAAGCTGCATGTTTGCTCCTCTATAAAAATGAATGCGGGGAAGGTAAAAGGTAGGAAATGACCCCATTAGTCCATGAATAAGGGTAGTGGCTACAGTCTTCAACCCGATGAGGTAGGAACATTTGTGATTTAGTTTATGGGGCGGTCACCTCAAGATGAACATATTTGTGGCCTAGCGGGAGGACAGAAGTAGAGGAAACCATAAATCCCTGTGCAAGAACAGTGGATAATGCCCAAAACCTGAGGGGTGGAGAGATATTTAGAACTGTGTATGCAGATAGGGAGGAGAAAGCAGCTACAAGCTGGTAGTTTAAGTTGCCAGAATATATATAATTATATATACATACTTGCTAGTGTTGGATTTGTTATGCTATAAATGAACGGGAAAGTAATTATGACCTGTGTTCTTTATTTTTTTAGATATTACAGAGGTGAAAACAGGAACACGGTTACGATCCAAGAAGAAGACTATTGTTTAAGTTCTGATCTAATGTGGTTTATATTATTGCATCTATTTAACATGTGTATACTATGATGTCATGCATACTCCTCTCTTATCAGTTAATGACAGTTGCACAATGCTTCTATAACTAAAGTGACTTATCCAAAGTTATTTAGTAGGTGGATGGGTGAGGGGTTTTGCCTTTTTATTCTGGTTGGGCTATTAATTGGTTGTCCTTATCCATTTTGGGTTTAAATTTAGAACCAAGTAGGAAGGGTTGTAATGAATACCACTTTCATTGCAAGGTATCAGAATGTCAGCATGGAGACAGCAACTTGGAGTTAAGAGGAATAATAGGAAGTAGGCATTTTGGTTAAATAAAAACAGAATTTATGTTTACCTGATAAATTTCTTTCTCCTACGGTGTGTCCGGTCCACGGCTTCATCCTTACTTGTGGGAATATTCTCTTCCCTAACAGGAAATGGCAAAGAGAGCACAGCAAAAGCTGCCCATATAGCTCCCCCTCTGGCTCCGCCCCCCAGTCATTCGACCCACGGTTAGGAGAAAAAGGAGAAACTATAGGGTGCCATGGTGACTGTAGTGTACAGAAACTAAAAAATTTAAACCTGACTAAAAGCCAGGGCGGGCCGTGGACCGGACACACCGTAGGAGAAAGAAATTTATCAGGTAAACATAAATTCTGTTTTCTCCTACATTGGTGTGTCCGGTCCACGGCTTCATCCTTACTTGTGGGAACCAATACCAAAGCTTTAGGACACGGATGAAGGGAGGGAACAAGTCAGGTTACCTAAACGGAAGGCACCACGGCTTGCAAAACCTTTATCCCAAAAACAGCCTCCAAAGAAGCATAAGTATCGAATTTGTAAAATTTGGCAAAAGTATGCAGAGAAGACCAAGTCGCTGCCTTACAGATCTGATCAACAGAAGCCTCGTTCTTGAAGGCCCATGTGGAAGCCACAGCTCTAGTAGAGTGAGCTGTTATTCGTTCAGGAGGCTGCCGTCCAGCAGTCTCATAAGCCAATCGGATGATGCTTTTCAGCCAAAATGAAAAAGAGAGGTAGCAGTAGCATTCTCCTCTTACCAGAATAAACGACAAACAAAGATGATGTTTGTCTGAAATCCTTTGTTGCTTCTAAATAGAATTTTAAAGCACGGACCACATCTAGGTTGTGTAACAAACGTTCCTTCTTTGAAACTGGATTCGGACATAGAGAAGGAACAACTATTTCCTGGTTAATATTCCTGTTGGAAACTACTTTTGGAAGAAAACCAGGTTTGGTAAAACTCCATTATCTGCATGAAATACCAGATAGGGAGAAGTACACTGCAACGCAGATAATTCAGAAACTCTTCTAGCAGAAGAAATAGCAACTAAAGACAGAACTTTCCAAGAGAGTAACTTAATATCTATGGAATGCAAAGGTTCAAACGGAACCCCTTGAAGAACTGAAAGAACTAGTTTTAGACTCCATGGAGGAGTCATAGGTCTGTAAACAGGCTTGATTCTGACTAACGCCTGTACAAACGCTTGAACATCTGGCACGGCTGCCAGACGTTTGTGCAACAAGACAGACAGAGCACATATCTGTCCCTTTAGAGAACTAGCTGACAGACCTTTCTCCAAACCCTCTTGGAGAAAGGAAAGAATCCTAGGAATTTTGATTTTGCTCCAAGAAAAACCCTTGGATTCGCACCAACGGATATATTTGTGCCATATCTTATGGTAAATTTTCCTAGTCACAGGCTTTCTGGCTTGAACCAGAGTATCTATAACTGAATCTGAAAACAAGCAGTCAGTTGCAGAGAGACTAGATTTAACGACCAAGGCGCCACTACTAATGCATCCACTAGTGTCGCCCTGGGATCCCTGGATCTGGACCCGTATTGAGGAACTTTGAAGTTCTGACGAGACGCCATCAGATCCATATCTGGAGTGCCACATAGTTGAGTTAACTGGGCAAAGACCTCCGGGTGGAGTTCCCACTCCCCCGGATGGAAAGTCTGACGACTCAAATAATCCGCCTCCCAGTTGTCTACTCCTGGGATGTGGATTGCAGATAGGTGGCAGGAGTGATCCTCCGCCCATTTGATGATTTTGGATACCTCTGTCATCGCCAAGGAACTCTTTGTTCCCCCCTGATGATTGATGAACGCTACAGTCGTCATGTTGTCCGACTGAAATCTTATGAATCTGGCCTTCGCTAGGTGAGGCCAGGCCAGGAGCGCATTGAATATCGCTCTCAGTTCCAAAATGTTTATCGGGAGAAGGGACTCTTCCTGAGACCATAGACCCTGAGCTTTCAGGGAGTCCCAGACCGCGCCCCAGCCTAAGAGACTCGCGTCGGTCGTGACGATGACCCACTCTGGTCTGCGGAAACTCATTCCCTGAGATAGGTGATCCTGAGTCAACCACCAGCGGAGTGAGTCTCTGGTTACCTGGTCTACTTGAATCTGGGGAGACAAGTCTGCATAATCCCCATTCCACTGTTTGAGCATGCACAGTTGCAATGGTCTTAGATGAATTCGAGCAAAAGGAACCACGTCCATTGCTGCAACCATTAGTCCTATTACCTCCATGCACTGAGCTATGGAAGGCTGAGGAATAGCTTGAAGAACTTGACAAGCGTTTAGAAGCTTTAATTTTCTGACCTCTGTCAGAAAAATCTTCATTTCTACAGAATCTATTATTGTTCCCAGAAAGGGAACCCTTGTAGACGGGACAGGGAACTCTTTTCTACGTTCACCTTCCACCCGTGAGACCTGAGAAAGGCTAATACAATGTCTGTATGAGCCCTTGATCTGGAAAGGGACGACGCTTGGATTAGAATGTCGTCTAAGTAAGGTGCCACCGAAATGCCACTCGGTCTTAGAACCGCTAGTAGGGACCCTAGCAACTTTGTGAAAATTCTGGGAGCAGTGGCTAAACCGACGGAAGAGCCACGAACTGGTAAAGTTTGTCCAGAAAGGCGAACCTTAGTAACTGATGATGATCTTTGTGGATAGGAATATGTAGGTACGCATCCTTTAAGTCCACGGTAGTCATGTATTGACCCTCCTGGATTGTTGGTAAAATCGTCCGAATGGTTTCCATTTTGAATGGAATTTGTTTAGAATTTTTAAATCCAGAATTGGCCTGAAAGTTCCCTCTTTTTTGGGAACTACAAACAGGTTTGAGTAAAACCCCAGACCTTGTTCCGCTGTTGGAACTGGGTGTATCACTCCCATCTTTAATAGGTCTCCTACGCAATGTAAGAATGCCTGTCTCTTTATCTGGTCTGAAGATAAGCGAGACATGTGGAACCTTCCCCTTGGAGGAAGTTCCTTGAACTCTAGAAGATACCCCTGAGAGACTATTTCTAGTGCCCAGGGATCCGGAACATCTCTTGCCCAAGCCTGAGCAAAGAGAGAAAGTCTGCCCCCTACTAGATCCGGTCCCGGATCGGGGGCTACCCCTTCATGCTGTCTTGGTAGCAGCAGCAGGCTTCTTGGCCTGTTTACCCTTGTTCCAGCCTTGCATTGGTTTCCATGCTGGTTTAGGCTTGGAAGCGTTACCCTCTTGTCTAGAGGCTGCAGAGTTAGGCGACGGTCCGTTCCTGAAATTGCGAAAGGAACAAAAATTAGATTTGTTCTTAGCCTTGAAAGGCCTATCCTGTGGGAGGGCATGGCCCTTTCCCCCAGTGATGTCTGAAATAATCTCCTTCAATTCTGGCCCAAAAAGGGTCTTACCTTTGAAAGGAATATTAAGCAGTTTTGTCTTGGACGACACATCCGCCGACCAAGATTTTAGCCAAAGCGCTCTGCGCGTCACTATTGCAAAACCTGAATTTTTCGCCGCTAATTTAGCCAATTGAAAAGCGGCATCTAAAATAAAGGAATTAGCCAACTTTAGTGCGTGAATTCTGTCCATGACTTCCTCATATGGAGTCTCCTTATGGAGCGAATTTTCTAGTTCTTGGAACCAAAAAGACGCCGCCGTGGTGACAGGAATAATGCACAAAATTGGTTGGAAAAGGAAACCTTGCTGAACAAATATCTTTTTAAGCAATCCTTCCAATTTTTTATCCATAGGATCTTTGAAAGCACAACTGTCCTCAATGGAAATAGTTGTGCGCTTGGCCAACGTAGAAACTGCCCCCTCAACCTTAGGGACTGTTTGCCATGCGTCCCTTCTGGGGTCGACAATGGGGAACATTTTCTTAAATATAGGAGGTGGGACAAAAGGTATACCTGGCTTCTCCCACTCCTTGGTCACTATGTCCGCCACCCTCTTGGGTATCGGAAAGGCATCAGCGTGCACAGGGACCTCTAAGAATTTGTCCATTTTGCACAATTTCTCTGGAATCACCAAAGAGTCACAATCATCAAGAGTAGTTAGCACCTCCTTAAGCAGGGCGCGGAGATGTTCTAACTTAAATTTAAATGCCACGATATCAGGTTCTGCCTGCTGAGAAACTTTTCCTGAATCAGAAATTTCTCCCTCAGACAGACCCTCCCTCACTGCCAATTCAGACTGGTGTGAGGGTATAACAGATAAATTATCGTCAGCGCCCACTTGCTCATCCTCTGTATTTAAAACTGAGCAATCACGCTTTCTGGGAAATGCTCGCAGTTTGGATAAAAGATTTGCTATAGAATTATCCATTACTGCAGTTAATTGCTGCATAGTAACAAGCATTGGTGCGCTAGATGTACTAGGTATCACCTGCGCGGGCATAACTGGTGTTGACACAGAAGGAGAGGATGATGACCTATCCCCACTACCTTCATTTGAAGAATCATCTTGGGCAACCTTATTAAATGTGACAGTACTGTCCTTACTTTGTTTGGACGCCATGGCACAATTTGAACATACATTTAAAGGGGGACCCACCTTGGCCTCCATACACACAGAACATATGCTATCTGAAGGTATAGACATGTTAGACAGACTTTGGCAGGCTATTAATGCAATAAAACCGTTTTTAAACAAAACCGTTACTGTCTCTTTAAATAATAAACAGAGAACACTTTATTTCTGAATGTTTGAAAAACTATGAAGGAAATATCCGATCTTTACAAAATTTGCACCCTAGTGTCTTAATGCTTTGAAAGTATTGCACACCAAATTTCAAGTCTCTAACCCCTTAAATGAGCAAACCGGAGCTAATTGTTCAATTTACCAGTTTAAACCCACTACAGTCCCTGCCACAGCCTTTGCTGCGGCTTTTACGTTCCTTGGGGGTTAATCACCACAGAAATAAGCCTTCTAGAAACCGTTTTTATGGCCACAGGAACCTCTCACATGAAGCTGCATGCACTGCTTCCAAAAGTAACTGCGCAACTGAGGCGCGAAAATGAGTCCTCCTCCCTCTGCATACCAGAGTGAAGGGGCCTTCCTGACTAGACCGGACCGGACACACCAATGTAGGAGAAATATGTGTTAATAGTAAGGGTGATGAATTTTGTTTTTGTTTTATTTGGGGTTTAGTTAACAGTCCCAACAAGATAAGTTTCATTTCAAGTTTAATCTGTAAAGACTCTGCTGATATTGTGTTTATCAGTGAATTAGGAGTGGTGTGGATGTATAGAGAAAATTCTCAGGAGATATGTGTAGGTATTTTATCTATCTCCATACGATAAAATATACTTAAGACACCACAACCAAATAGGTACTTGTGTTAATTGGCAAAACGTGATCAACCAACCATCATTGCCTGTGTTCAAGAACTTTCCAGCGAGAGGATTTTATCTGCTGTTTCTGTCTGTGCACGTCAATGCCTGTGTTTTTTCATTTAAGAACTTTTCAGCAATGGGAATTTTATTGCCACTCGGGAGCCATAAGAAGAGACCAGACCTCTGGATAGAAAGCTCATCTTTTATTGTGAGAAGAAGAACTGCAGCGGAGAGTAATAGGAGTTAAAAAAAAAAGAAGAAAAAAGGAGCAGGAGTATGTGTTACGTCAAGGTGGTAAAGGAAATAAAGAAAAATCTATGACCACAAAACACGAACACACAAGCTGTTATCCAACATCCTTCTTTGTTTGCGCAAATTATTTCTCCCATCTGTCTCCGTTCGTCAAGTTCTTTGAGGCTTTAAAAACTGTTCCAGTTTCCAAGGATTAAAGTTTAGGAAATGTCAGACACACAGACCAACCATAGGCTACAGGAGTCCAGTTCCAGTGACTGTCCAACATGATTTAGAGGTGCTATTGGGTTGTTGTGTCTAATATTATATTAAGCTCCACCTCACATCCTCAAATGAATACAATATCATTAGCTTATAATTAAAAAAAATGGGGTTGAGTTGTCCATGATTGTAAGGGTGGGCACGTGCCTATTTAAGGCTAAGGTTTCCAACTGGTGAGGCACGTGCTCAATTGTGTACGTTTGAAAGAGCAGATAATATGTAATAGAAAACAGCTATTATGGGTAAATGTCTATTGTTCTTTGGAGTAATGGGATTTGTTGTGGGGCAGGTAATTGTGAAAGCTGGGGAGAGTTGAGAGGTAATTGTTTTATAAATGCTTGTTTATGACATAAGTCAAAGGGTGGTTTGTATTGATTATTCACTAATAATTTGTGTCATAAATTAAGCATAATTATCAATAATTATTATGCAATTTGCTATAGGGTCCACTGGGGGCAGTGTGTAGAATTAATTTCCAGGCAGTGACATCATAGACCAGCCTACCAGATATAGTATAAGAAAAGGCTTATCCACCATGAGCCAGCAAGGATTAAGGACTGGAGATTATGCTGGGCCCAGCTGGCTGGGCCCTGTAGGTTAGAATGTGTACTGTTCCGAGTATTGTTTTGATTCATAGTTGTGTTTATTGTATTGTGTTGTGTTATCACTGTGTCAAGTATTGTTTCTTTCTTTTGTACTAGTATTGTTTTTATTGTGTTAACTTTTAATATGGATTGGCAATATAAATTGTCAACTGATATTTTACTGTTTCGTGTGTTTATCTTCCACATATTCAACCATAATTAATGTTGTAATTTGGTGCTTTTGATTGTTGCATATTAATTTATTAATTGATATTCATAAATTATTGATGCCTAAGATAACAATCACAAATCCAATAAAGACATAAGAAACAAACTAACATATGATGATTTAATTACAAAGAAAGCTGTAATACTAGAGCCACTGGCCCTGATTACATTTTTGTGACAAATTGTTGTAGTATCTAAGTGTACCTTGGGAAGGCACAAAGAGATTCTATGATTTAAACATGAGTATTCACAATATTGTGTCACCAGGAAATGATCTCAGCTTTGTCACTTAGTCAATGATATAACTGGAGCATTTGCAAGGGGTCTTCATTACTTGCCCTTTTATTTTTCCCCAACACAAGCAAAACAAACAATTAATATAGCACAGAAATCAGTATTTCACGGTTCTACCCTGAGCCCTAGCAGGCCAGATTGTGTTTCCCTGTCTGTCTAGCCAGTTGCTCGCTCAGGGCCTTTGATCTAAACCTCTGCTCTGATGAGATGATCTAAGAAGTCCCGTCAGTACTGTGAGGTCCCTCAAAGAATGTTATAAAGACAAATTTTAGCTTAAGAGCTGTTTATCACATCCGGGTGCTGGATGTGAAGGAGAGGCATGCACTAAAAATGCTTAAAAAAAAAAAAAAAGACCCCATAGATTTTGCAAGATTTCTTTCCATGTCGGTGAATTTGAATCATGAGGTTCCTAATGTGACTGGGTAAGGAAATCCTTTAATCTAGACTGTTATAGACATTTGAAGACTATGAGAAACATTGATATAAAACTGTCACAGTGAAAGTGTCGGGTAAAGAGGGTATCCACGTGATAGGTGGCATGCAACAGTAAAATAAGGAATAAGGACAAAATGCTGTGATAAAGTGTCCCATACGTATTGTTTCCACCTGTCTGGGATTGACCCGGACAGTCCGGGTTTTTCATACTGCGTTCCCGGTTTTCCTGCTTACACAGGACCAGACATGCAAAAGCCCAGGTTTGCACAAGTTATTTAAAGTGGGAGATAGAAGATGGGAAATGCGTTTGCAGGGTGTAGTCGATAGTAAAACCAGCTGTGGCACCGTGATGGCTAAGTGAGCAGAATTTTACTTTTAAACCCTTAGTAACCACAGTGTTTAAGCACCATTATTCTAGTAATAGGTGGAGCGTGTATATGGTGCACAGCATAACTTTTATGTACAGTTCACTTGTTATATTTATAACACGTACAAATATTGTAGCTTCTGATTAAGCTGATTATAAGGAGACTGGCTTCAGAACACAGTAGGGCATTGCTTTCCAAACTGTGTGTCGTGACACATTAGTGTGTCGTCTGCAGTGCGTAGGTGTGTCCCTGCCTTCAGCACCAATTTTTTTTCATTTAAATTTATTTATTTTGTTTCGGCCTGCACGCTATGCATATCACATGATTGATACCTAGTGGGTAACACATCATCTTAACCTATTGGCGCAGCACATTAGGAACTGAAACTATCCCCATTGGATACACATTGGCTCCTGACTGCACGAGTAGTCTCCTCAATTGGCTTGTGACTACTGTAGTCAGTGAGTGGGACAGCAGTGTGTTTGCAGCCCGGGCAGTAGTCAGTCGGACTCGCAGAGCTCTGAGGGCGGTAGCTTAAACACTGAGCTGAAGTCAAAGTGTTTTTTTTTCCAGCTAGCTCCCAGTAGTGCATTGCTGCTCCTGCTCTTGATATATGGATAGGAAGTGGAAACTAAAAAAAAGCTTGATGATGAAATTCAAGTGTATTTATCTAATATTCCACCAAATATTCAGACACTATGTTCATCCCATCAACCTCATACATCCCATTAAAATAGTAAGTTGGTGGTATTAAACTTTTTTTTTTCATTCTTGCACATATATACTGTTACTTATAAATACATTTTGTTATTATATAATTTATGTATTTGTCCGTATCTCTTAAAACAAGTTAGTTTAACCTCCTGTTTGCTAGTACAACTGAATTACTGTGTCGCAAAATGATGTAGGTCTAAAAAGTGTGTCACCAACATGAAAAGTTTGGAAAGCTCTGCAGTAGGGGAATCTCCTCTCTGAGAATCTCCTGCAGCTTAGACAAGTAACTGACTTTAAGGGTAATTGTGCTTATAATGTTAGTAATGTGGTATTTGCAGCTTCCATAGCCATTCAAAAGGTTTGATTTAAAAACAATTGCAAATGCTTGTGCATAAAGTAGTAGGTAGTGTCTCTCTGTATTGAGGTGGTTATATGTCTATTGGGAATACTTGTTCAAAGAAATGAGTATGGCTGCACTCATATACTGATTTATACATTTGCTTAAGCAAGAAGGAGGAGGAAATGGCACTTGGTGACACTTACAATCCTAAAGCGAAACAAATCAAGAATACCACGAAGAATACCTATAAAATACCAACACCCTTGCTGGTCTACACAAAGTATTGTTTTATGGTCTGGAACTGGATATTGTTGGAAAATATAAAAATCATAGTTATAAAGATCACACCAATGCACTGTTCAAGTGTTAGTAATGTGCCTTGCATAAATAGAAGCTCAATATCTCACACAGACAACTTGTTTATCAGAGACCCTGTGAGGAAATGTTTCAGATATCCCACTTGCAAATATAGCATTGAAGGAACATGGAAAGAAACATTGAAGGCACTTATACATGGTTGTCTGTGTGTGTGAGCATGTGCGCGTGAGAGAGTGAGCATGTGCATGAGAGGGAGTGAGCATGTGCATGAGAGAGAGTGAGTATGTGCATGAGAGAGTGAGTGCATGAGCATGAGAGAGTGAGTGCATGAGCATGAGAGAGTGAGTGCATGAGCATGAGAGAGTGAGTGCATGAGCATGAGAGAGTGAGTGCATGAGCATGAGAGAGTGAGTGCATGAGAGAGAGACTGAGTGCATGCATGAGAGAGTGAGTGCATGCATGAGAGAGTGAGCATGTGCATGAGAGAGTGAGCGCATGTGAGAGAGTGAGCATGTGCATGAGAGAGTGAGCGCATGTGAGAGAGTGAGCGCATGTGAGAGAGTGAGCATGTGCATGAGAGAGTGAGTGCATGTGAGAGAGTGAACATGTGCATGAGAGAGTGAGTGTATGTGAGAGTGTTAATGTCTATGTGTAAATTTGTGTATATGTGTTATTATGCACAGTGTATACTCCGCAAAAAAATATTTTTGCTGTACTGTGCATGGCACAAGCCTGTTCGGGTTTGGCATGAACTAAAGGTAGAAACATTACCCATGCGTAAGTATGTCACAATGACATGAGCCTGATAAGCTGTGTATGAGATGAAGTTAGAATATAGACCCAGTAATGTGTCAATATGAATATTACTTCCCTCATTATATGTGTTATTAAAGTGGCACACTATTAAAGAACTACTATTTAGATATTAAAAAGCCAGGGGGACTTAGGGTAAACCAGTATGCATTTAGGGGTACTTACTACAAACAAAGATTGAAAAATACTAGAATATATGAACAATTAAAGGGCCATAATAGTCAAAGTTAGAGCATGTAATTTTAAGACTATGTACTCTGCACTATATATATATATATATATATATATATATATGTGTGTGTGTGTGTGTGTGTGTGTGTTTGTGTGTGTGTGTGTGTGTAAGCACTTCCAGTTATTGTGTGCACCGGAAAAACATTATTTTAAATTACATGAAAACGGGAACAAAATAAACAATACAAAGAACATTTTTAAATGAAACTAAGCATTTTATAGGAAATGTGTTTTATGTTCATTTAATAAAGTGCTCATACAACTTGGACTTGGAATTTATACAATTATAATAAAGAGTAGAGGGAAAAAAAGATCATTTTAAAATGATAAATAAGATAAATTAAAGTAATTTTTCAAAACTGATTTTATTTGTTTGTAGATAACATCATCTAAGGGTACTCATTTGTCACAAGCAGTATGCAGTATAATAATCAGCCACTAGAGAGCAGTAATATTAAAGAAAATAGATAAAGTCAAAAAATGTCATACACCCCTAATGGCTCCTAACACTTGTAGAAAAACCTAACAATATTATATTTGTCAATCTCCAATCTTAAAAAGCACAAGCCTGGGAAGTAAATGTGCAACAGTCACTTGAGCTAAGGACTAAAGAAATATGGTGATAAAGAAAAAGTGTGTATGTGTGAAGTGAAAAAATTAACAGACGGTTACAAACAAATGTTAACCCCTTTATAAACACTGTGATACAGCCCATTGAGGTAGGAAACTTGATTCAAGTGCATACATTGTATGTTACTCGCAATGCATCCCTGTGTCCAGTCCAGCTGGACTACCAAAGGTTCACTGTTATTCTGGCAGAATATAGACAAGTATAACCATATACTGTGCAAACGTTTTAGGCAGGTGTGCCGTAAAGTAAGAATGTTTTTCAAATAGAAATAGTGAACAGAATCAAATTAATATTTGGAGTGACCACCCTTTGCCTTCAAAATACCATCAATTCTTCTAGGTACACTTGCACACAGTTTTTAAAGGAATTTAACAGTTATTCTGTGAATGTAGGAATCCTCAGTTGCTTCTGCCTCTTCAAGTAATCCCAGACAGACTTGATATTGAGATATATATATAATTATCATTTATTTGTATAGCACTGCAAGATTCCATAGCGCTGGGTACACAATGACAAGGGTTTATGATAAAATACAAAAACATAACAGACTATACAGATCTAGTAGAGGAGGAGGAGGGCCCTACTCTGAAGAGCTTACAGACTGCAGGTTGAGGGTGCAGAGACATAAGTTCTGGGGTAGTTTTGGGAGATTAAAATAAGTGCCTGTTAAAAATGTATAACTCCAAAACACACACGTATAAACCCCACATTTAAAGGGACATTAAACACTAAATAAATGTTAGATAGAATGATGCATTCAAAGAAAAGATTAGTCTGACAATAACATGTACAGTAAATTTATTTTTTAAAGTTTCATTAGCTGTTTAAATACTGAAAAACTAAGTGTAAAGTTTTAGTGTCTGTAAAACAACGGGGGCTGCCATGTTGTAGCTTAGGCTACCTGCTGTGACCAATTAGTACCAGTTATAAATAGGTCACTAGAGTGTGCAGCCAATGGCTGTGTGTAATATAACAGAGTTCTGCACTTCCATTTCTAATAGCAACTGAAAAGCTCACAATTTCAGAGTGGAATTACAGGAAAAGGAGACAAATAAACAATGAAAGTACATTGCAGAGTTTTATATATTTGATTTATCATGTTATATTACCATCTCAAAGTGTTTAATGTCCCTTTAAAGAAGCCCACACATGCTGCAAACTACAGATGCAGCAAGGAAGATTGCATTAACAAGCTAGTGGTATCCAATTTAGGGGGTAATACATAAACACATTCACACACTAAAGAATGGGTCATCACACTAGTATTGTAATTGCATACCTCCCAACATCTCAAAATTTAAAAGAGGGACGACCACCAGCCAATAGAATTTTTTTTAAAAATATATATATATATTTTTTTTTAAATGCACGCAGCAATGCGGGACAGATGGCTAGCAACCCGGGACAGCGGGAAAGACCCCTAAAATAGGGACTGTCCCGCGAAAATCGGGACAGTTGGGAGCTTTGTAATTGATTAAAACCGGGTACAGTCCCACGTGTAAATACCCCAATCCAAACATGGCCCAGAATGGTCCCTCTGCTTGTGATGAACTTGTTCCTGTCTGCTGAGTTGTACTGCCTACTCCCATTTCAAATTGCTCAGGTTACTGTAATTACTCTGCAGTTTATCTGGTGCCTGTCAGTTGTATTCCCCAGTTTCAGAGCTTCACACTCTCCATGCAAAACAACAGATTCAACTGAATTACAATCCTAAGTAACCTGCAGCTCCCAATTAAACCTAAATTACCATCAGAAACATTTAACAGTGAACCTCATTCAACAACGAACTATTTTCACACAGCTGTCACCCATTTAATCTTCTATGCTTGCCAAAAAAGTACATTTTCTGGACTGGATTTTTTTTAGAAACTAATCAATAAACCCTTGAAATCAGCTGTGCTACTATTATCCATATGGAATAAGCATTGAAAGTGACATTACTTCCGGTGTATATCCCAGTATCTTCACAGCAGCATGAAAAGCCAGCACCAGAGAGTAAATCAATCACCATTTATTTGAATAAATACATAACGTTTCGGCCCCAGCAGGGAGGCCTTGGTCACATGAAGACAAGTCACCCCAGACAAGCATACCCCACAAACCCAAAGTGCTCCTTAAATACTCTAAACTAAACTGGTATATATATATATATATATATATACACATTCATTCCTTTTTTTACTCTACCTTAAAGCCATTCTAAGAGCACGTAGACATCCAACTGGTATGTACCAACAATGCATGTGCTTCAGTGATACTATGAGGCTTAATAGTATATTGATGCTGCATGGTGTTTAAATAAATAAACATATATATATATATATATATATATATATATATATGTCCTAATTTACAATTCTATGATAGTAGTATACATATTGAGGCTTAATAGTATATTGATGCTGCATGGTGTTTAAATAAATAAACATATATATATGCCAGCAGGGCCGAGAAACGCGTAGCAATATTTTACTTGTACCAATTAGATTATGTGCTTGTCAACCCTGTGCAATAAAAGTTTTAAATTTGTTTTAATATAACTTGAGCCTGGAGTTTGAATACGAGCATACCACTACCAGACAGTCTATCATACCGGAAGGCCGTCACACCCAGGGAAGAGCCGGAGAGAGCCAGCTGGTCAGCTCTGAGTGCCAGCCCGCTTCCACAAGCACACTGGTGTGCTGTGCTAAAGTGTGAGTACCCTGTGTACGCAATATTTGGAGTGTGTGCCGATTTTATACCGATTGATACACACATTTGTGCGCCTCTCTTCTTTTCTCATCATCTTTTCAGCAAATACGTTTTCCATCCTGGGATCGTTGTGGAGAGTGAAGCCGTGGGAAAGTGCCCCTAGCCTTGGGACCAATTTGGATCTTTAGGACTTCAAGGAATCTACATCCAAAACTTTGCCAAACCGCATATGGACATTGAATCAAACACCATTTAATGAGGTTCCCCTTTTCATTATCAATAATTGTTATTGTATAATTGTTTGGTCTTATAGTATCGTCTAAACAGACACTATTGTTGCGAGTTTGTGTTGCCAATATTTACTCAATCCTATATGTTGTGTATATTGAGCGCCCTCTGGTGACCTAGGTCATTTATTTTCTAAACAGCTCACATAACCTAGGTTTGGACAGGTTGATACAACTCTGGGACACAGAGAGAAAATGTGTTAAATCTTTTGATGAATTAAAAACAGAGTTTCAAATTAAGAACAAGGAATTCTTTGCATATTTGCAAAGCAGACATCTCCTCTGTGAGTTGATGAGTGAGACAGGATGGAGCTGGACTCTGGGTAAATTAGAAAGCTGGCTCACTTTGTTTAAAAACAGTGTCAGATCCATTTCTATGTGTTATCAGCTAATTAAAATCAGTAAGGGTGAATTAGAACTTGAGAAAATTACTTCCTTATGGAATCGATTGTTACCTCAATCAAACATTGATATAAAAACTGTCCAATCTTCAATTTGCAAAGTAGCCCAGGTGACTCTATCAACCACCTGGCGGGAGATGCATGTTAAACTCTTACACAATGCATATTTCACTCCCGAAAAGGGCCATAAAATTCATAATTTTAGTTTCAATAAATGCCCAAAGTGTGCGCTCCCTGCAGCTGACTTAATGGACATGATTTGGACCTGTCCTAAAATAAGGCATCTTTGGTGGAAGCTAGAGTTTTGATTCAATAAAACTTTAAAAATCTCTCAATTGGCTCTTACACAGCAACAGATCATCTTTGGTACAAAGCACCATAGTCCAAATGATAAACTGATATTTCTTTCTATACTGGCAACTAGATATCTTATTCTTAAAAATTGGAAATTAAGAATAGCCCCATCTATTCCAGAGATCAAGAACTGTTTGAAAAAACAATGCTTGTTAGAACAAAGGGACACTAATTTAGATAATGACTCCGACATTAGACAATTTTTTGCCAAATGGTCAGCCTTTATTAGGTCATTGCCAGACACAGAGATGAATGACTTAATATTCCCATTCAGAAACTCGGAACTGTTGCTTCTGGGTGTCTGGTAACAATCTATCAGCTGAGATGAACTTAAGACGATTTTCTGGGATTCCCCTGGTCTTATACAATGGTACTCTCCTCCCTAGTTTTTGGCTTCGGCGGGGGAGTGGATCCTTCCTGGGTTGTCCTTGTCCCTCCCCTTCCTTTTTTCCTTGTCCTGCTCTCCTCCCCCCCCCCCTTTTTCCCTCCTTTCTCTTCTACTCTTTCTCTTTTTCCTTTCTTTTTCCTTTTCTTTTTGGTTTTGGTAACCCATGGTTGGGTTGTCTAATTCAGATAAAATTCAGCAGAACATTTATTTGCTCACTGCTCTTGATTTAAATGTAAAACAATTTTGAACTGTTTGATCTTTGTGATTTTTTTGACATTTGTTTCTGTAAATTACTGCTGACATTTAAATAAAATAATTAATATAAAAATTGCATTCGCTATCCAAATCATGAAATAAAAAAAAAAATAATGTATGCTTAACTGATAAATATATTTCTTTCTGGGCATGGAGAGTCCACAAATCATTCCAAATACTAGGGGGATATTCACTCCTTGCCAGCAGGAGGAGGCAAAGAGCACCCCAGCAGAGCAGTTAAGTATCACTTCCCTTACCCATAACCCCTAGTCATTCGGCCGAAGGGAAATGAAAAAAAAATATAACACAAAGGTATAGAGGTGCCTGAAGAAAAAAAAAAACACACACACAAAAAAAACCCACAAAAATATTTATCAGGTAAGCATATATTTAGTTTTCTTTCCTATGGCATGGAGAGTCCACAAATCATTCCAATTACTAGTGGGAACCAATACCCAAGCTAAAGGACACAGAATTAACAGGGAGGGAGAACAAAACAGGTGGACCTAAACCGAATGCACCACCGCTTGAAGAACCTTTCTCCCAAAATTTGGAAAAGGTATGAATAGAGGACTATGTAGCCGCCTTGCAGATTTGCTTAATTTCTGAAAGCCCAGGAAGAAGAGACAGCCCTAGTGGAATTCTCTCAGGAGGCTGTTGTCCAGCTGTATCATAAGCTAAATGGATAACACTTCTCAACCAGAGAGAAAGAGTGGTAGAAGTGGCCTTCTGACCCCTACGCTTAGAATTTTAGAGCACGCACAAAATGCAAGTTGTACAAAAGACGTTCCTTCTGGGAGGAAGGATTGGGACAAAAAGAGGGAACAACAATTTCCTGATTAATATTGCGATCCGACACTACTTTAGGGCGAAACCCCAGCTTAGTACGAAGGACCGCCTTATCAGCATGAAAAATACGATAAGGGGAATCACACTGCAAAGCTGAAAGTTCAGAAACTGCGAGCAGAAGAAATAGCAAGAAGAAACAAAACCATCCAAGATAGTAATTTAATATCAACAAAATGCATCGGCTCAAACAGAGCCTGCTGCAAAACTCTAAGAACAAAGTTAAGGCTCCAAGGAGGAGCAACAGGTTTAAACACAGGCCTGATTTCTGACCAAGGCCTGAACAAAAGACTGAACATCTGACAGAACTGCCAGATGTTTATGCAAAAGAATAGACAGTGCAGAAATCTGACTGAGAAACCTTTCTCCAGGCCCTCCTGAAGAAAATCCAAAATTCGAGGAACCTTTACTTTTTTCCAAGAAAAACCCTTTGAATCACACCAATGAAGATATTTACACCATACCCCATCTACGACTTTCAGAGAGAAGCCACGTCTAGCCAAACCTAGACGTTCAATCTCCAAGCAGTCAGCTTCAGAGAAACCAGATTTGGATGAAGAAAGGGACCCTGAAGTAGAAGGTCCTTCCTTACAGGTAACCTCCAAGGCGGAAGAGATGACATCATCACCAGATCCGTGAATCAGATCCTGCGAGGCCATGCAGGAGCTATTAGAATCCCAGACGCTCTCTCCTGTTTGATATGAGCAATAACTTGTGGAAGAAGAGCAAACGGAGGAAACAGGTAAGCTAGATTGAAGTTCCAAGGAACTGCCAGAGCGTCTATCAGGACGGCTTGAGGATCTCTTGACCTTGAACCGTACTTTGGAAGCTTGGCGTTTCGATGAGATGCCATCAGATCCAACTCCGTAACCCCCCACCTGAGGGTTATATTGTGAAAATCTCTGGGTGGAGAGCCCACTCTCCGGAATGAAAGGTCTGTCTGCTCAGAAAATCTGCTTCCCAGTTGTCCACCACTGGGATGTGAATGGCAGAGAGATGGCAATCGTGAGACTCCGCCCGCTGAAGAATGCAAGTCCCCTCTTTCCTTGCTAAGCAACTCAGAGTTCCTCCCTGGTGGTTGATGTAAGCCACCGAGGCAATGTTGTCCGATTGGAATCTGATAAACCGGACAAAGGCTAATTGAGGCCAAGCTGTCAAGGCATTGAATATTGCGCTCAACTCCAAGATGTTTATTGGGAGAGAAGACTCCTCCTGAATACACAGGCCCAGAGCTTTTAAGGAACCTAAAACTGCTCCCCAGCCTAACAGACTGGCATGTGCCCCGAGACAGATGGTCCTGTGAAATCCACCACAAGAGAGAGTCTCTTGCTAGGGGATCCAAAATGATCCTCTGCGAAAGATCAGAGAAGTCTCCGTTCCATTGACTGAGCATGCATAACTGAAGAGGCCTCAGATGGAACCGAGCAAAAGGAATGATGTCCATGGAGGCAACCATCAGACCAATCACCTCCATGCATAGAGCAACTGATGGACGAAAAGCAGACTGAAGGGAAAAGCACAAAGTAAGAAGTTTGGATTTTCTGACGTCCACCAGAAAAATCTTCATGGACAGGGATTCTATAGTTGTTCCTAAGAAACACACCCTTGTATCTGGTACAAGGGAACTCTTTCCCAAATTCAATTTCCACCCGTGGGAATGTAGAATAGACAACAACATTTCTGTATGAGATCTTGCTAGATGAAAAGATGACGCTTGAACCAAGATGTCGTACAGATAAGGCGCCACTGCAATTCCCTGAGACCTGACCACTGCCAGAAGAGCCCCCAGAACCTTTGTGAAAATTCTGGGAGCTGTAGCAAGGCCAAAATGAAGGGTAACAAATTGGAAATGTTTGTCCAGAAAGGCAAACCTCAGATACTGGTAATGATCCCTGTGAATGGGAACATGAAGATACGCATCCTTCAGATCTATGGTCGTCATGAACTGACCCTCTTCCACGAAAGGAAGACTGTAACGTATAGTTTCCATTTTGAAGGACGGAATCCTCAGGAATTGGTTGAGACACTTTAGGTCCAAGATGGCACGAAAAGTGCCCTCCTTTTTGGAAACTATGAACAGATTTGAATAGAATCCTAGACTCTGTTCCTCTAGGGAAACTGGGACAATCACTCCCAGGGAAGATAGGTCCTTTATGCAGTTATTTCAGCCAGACCTGGACCAAACAAGGTTTTATCCTTATAAGGAAAAGATAAGCTTGGACTTGGATGTGACATCTGCAGACCAAGACTTTAACCACAGAGCTCTGCAAGCTAAAACAGTGAAACCAGAAATCTTAGCTCCTAGCCTAAGAACTTGCATGTTGGCATCACAAATAAAAGTATTGGCTAGCTTTAGAGCCTTGATCCTATCCTGGATCTCCTCTATAGTAGTCTCTTCTAAGATAAGATTAGATAAGTCATTGCACCAATAAGATGCTGCCCCGCAACTGTAGCAATACTAGCAACAGGCTGCCACTATAATCCCTGATGAATGTACATTTTCTTCAAAAAGCCTCAAGCTTCTTATCCATGGGATCCTTAAAAGAACAACTATCTTAAATAGGAATAGTAGTTCTCTTAGCAAGAGTAGAGATAGCTCCCTCAACTTTGGGCACCGTGCACCACGTGTCACGAATGGCATCAGCAACGGGAAACATCTTTTAAAAACAGGGGACGGAGAAAAAGGAATCCCTGGTTTATCCCATTCCTGAGTTATATTATCTGCCATACGGTCTGGAACTGGAAACACTTCCACGGGTGAGGATACGTTTACTAGACCTCTTTGGATTCTCCGTGACAGATGAGTCGGATTCTTCCAAAGTAGCAAGAACCTCCTTCAAAAGTACTCTGAGGTGTTCTAACTTAAATCTGAAATTAATCTCCTCTGAATCTGCTCAGGGAGAGACATCTTATCTTTAAACATTAAAGCTTTATTTAGACATGAAGAGCAAAACTGCACAGGAGGAATTATCTTAGCCTCCAAACACAATAAAGATTTTTAAAAAGAATCAATTTCAGCATTAGTGTCCATAATTGGGCTTCGGTTCATCCAGCAATTAATAAGGAATTCAATTCCAAAATAGACAAATTAGGATTATATAGATACAGCAGTAAAAAACATACCTAATTAATAAGCACCTAAACCCTCAGCTCTGCTGAGGTTTTAGCCCTCCAGAAGTTGCTATCCCACTAGCACATGAAAACCGGACTTACCCGGAGCAAAAATCACCTCCTTGTCACCGGAGCAGCCCATATCCAAACTGCAGGCAGTGGAGGTGCAACCTCCGTGGCAAAACTCTGATCTAATCAGAGAATCCGAAGAACTGGAAGTGCGTGACCGCAACTAAGAAAAAACTACGCCACTGACAAACAAAAACGGTGTGAAAACAGGCAGCAGAGAACAGAAAAAGTGATTGGCCAAATAAGCAGCAGTGAGCTGTAAAGCGATTGCCCCCAAACAATGTTTAAAGTAAAACAAACACTTGCAAACCTTCCTATACACTCTCCATCTCTGAGCCCCATTAAAATGTAAATGACTCTTTACACAAAATATCCTCATATATATGTTAAGCAAAGACCACCTCACCGTCTTCTAACTGCTAATAGCCACCATTATTCTTACTAAAGAGATTGACACAAACTCTGCCTCACCATAAACTGCTCCATCAAAACTGGCACCTTCCCAGAAGACTGGAAGCATGCAGAGATGAAACCCCTGCAGAAGAATCCCACAGCTGACCCCAAAGATCCTAAAAACTACAGTCCCATCTCTCTACTCCCCTTTCCAGCCAAAGTAATCGAGAAAGCCATCAACACACAACTTGTTGACCACATAGAGACTAACCACATCCTGGACCCCTCCCAATCTGGTTTCAGGAGCAATCACAGCACGAAGACCGCCCTCCTCGCCGCCATAGACAACATCCATGCCCTGCTCGACCAAGGAGAGACTGCTGCCCTCATCTTTCTAGACCTCTCAGCCGCATTCGACACTATAGCCCACAGCACCCTCCTCACGCGCTTACACGATGCCAGCATCCGCAGTAAGGCCCTGGAATGGATCACCTCCTTCCTCAGCGGCAGAACCCAGAAAGTCAGACTCCCACCCTTCTCCTCCAATCCCACAGCAATCAGCTGCGGCGTACCCCAAGTCTCTTCTCTTAGCCCCACCCTCTTCAACATCTATATGGCCCCCCTGGCTGCCATCGTCCGACAACACAACCTCAACATCGTCTCCGATGCCGACGACATCTCACTCACCCAAGACCCCGCCACGAAAAACGTCCACGAAGGACTTACAGCAATTGCCACCTGGATGAACAACAACCGTCTCAAACTCAACACTGACAAGAGCGAAATCCTCCTCCTTAGACCCACCAAATCTGCATGGGATGACTCTTGGTGGCCCACAGCCCTCGGACACCCTCCAACTCCAACACACCACGCACGAAATCTAGGCGTCATCCTCGACTCAGCACTTTCCATGGACCACCAAGTCAACGCCGTCTCTTCGACTTGTTTTCACATACTCCACCTACTGTGAAAAATCTTCAAGTGGATCCCCACCGAAACTAGAAAATCTGTCACCACGCCCTCGTCAGTAGTCGACTGGACTATGGCAATGCACTCTACGCCGGGTCCACCATCAAGCTCCAGAAACGACTCCAACGCATCCAGAACACCTCGGCCAGACTCATCCTCGACATCCCTCGCCAAAACCACATCACCGAACACCTACACTGGCTCCCCGTCAACAAGAGAATCACCTTCAAGCTCCTAACCCATGAATTCAAGGCCCTCCACAATATCGGTCCTGAATACATCAACCACCATGTCAATTTCTACACCCCCTCCAGACAACTCCGCTCTGCCGACCAAGCACTCGCAGCTATCCCCAGCATCAAGAAAAAAACAGCTGGAGGAAAATCCTTCTCCTATATAGCAGCAAGGTCATGGAACTCCCTCCCGTTGCATCTCAGACAATCCACCTCCCTTACAAACTTCAGGAAGGACCTCAAGACCTGGCTCTTCGTCTGAATCTTCTTCCCTTAGCCCCCCCTCTCCCCCCCTCCCATAGCGCCTTGAGACCTTCACGGGTGATTAGTTTGCGCTTTACAAGTACCCAATAGATAGATAGACATGGACACAGCTAGACCCCAATCCTTGCTTGCAGGGAAAAGTACCCATAAAATGATTAAAAATTTCAGACACCATCCTCCCATGATCAAGGCAAAGAGAATGACTTGGGGTTATGGGTAAGGGAAGTGATACTTAACAGCTCTGCTGGGGTGCTCTTTGCTGCCTCCTGCTAGCCAGGAGTGAATACCCCACTAGTAATTGGAATGAGTTGTGGAATCTCCATGCCATAGGAAAGAAAATTGGGTTTATTATCCCTTTAAAGGGAACAATAAAGTAAAAAATAATACTTTCATGATTCAAAAAGGGAATGGAATTTTAAGAGACATGGTAATTTACATCTATTATTATATGTACTTTGTTCTCTTGGTATCCTTTGTTGACAATTATACCTAGATGGACTCAAGAGCAGAAAATGCACTCCTAGGATATAGCTGGTAATTTAATACGGAGATATGACAGATCTAACTCACCGGATATGTGAGGCAGCGTTAGAGTGAGTGACGCCTTAGGCAAAATTTAAATATGAGGCTTCCTCATGCCAACTTTGTATTACCCAATAAACATGTTCCTATAATCTATGGCCTAGATTTGGAGTTCGGCGGTAGCCGTCAAAACCAGCGTTAGAGGCTCCTAACGCTGGTTTTGGCCGCCCGCTGGTATTTGGAGTCAGTGATTAAAGGGTCTAACGCTCACTTTTCAGCCGCGACTTTTCCATACCGCAGATCCCCCTACGCCATTTGCGTAGCCTATCTTTTCAATGGGATCTTTCTAACGCTGGTATTTAGAGTCGTTTCTGAAGTGAGCGTTAGAGCTCTAACGACAAGATTCCAGCCGCCTGAAAATAGCAGGAGTTAAGAGCTTTCTGGCTAACGCCGGTTCATAAAGCTCTTAACTACTGTACCCTAAAGTACACTAACACCCATAAACTACCTATGTACCCCTAAACCGAGCTCCCCCCACATCGCCGCCACTCGATTAAAATTTTTAACCCCTAATCTGCCGACCGCCACCTACGTTATACTTATGTACCCCTAATCTGCTGCCCCTAACCCCGCCGACCCCTGTATTACATTTATTAACCCCTAACCTGCCCCCACAACGTCGCCGCCAGCTACTTAAAATAATTAACCCCTAATCTTCCGACCGCAAAGCGCCGTCACCTACGTTATCCCTATGTACCCCTAATCTGCTACCCCTAACACTGCCGACCCCTATATTATATTTATTAACCCCTAATCTGCCCCCCTCAACGTCGCCGGCACCTGCCTACACTTATTAACCCCTAATCTGCCGAGCGGACCTGAGCGCTACTATAATAAAGTTATTAACCCCTAATTCGCCTCACTAACCCTATCATAAATAGTATTAACCCCTAATCTGCCCTCCCTAACATCGCCGACAGCTACCTTCAATTATTAACCCCTAATCTGCCGAGCGGACCTCACCGCTATTCTAATAAATGTATTAACCCCTAAAGCTAAGTCTAACCCTAACACTAACACCCCCCTAAGTTAAATATAATTTACATCTAACGAAATAAATTAACTCTTATTAAATAAATTATTCCTATTTAAAGCTAAATACTTACCTGTAAAATAAATCCTAATATAGCTACAATATAAATTATAATTATATTATAGCTATTTTAGGATTAATATTTATTTTACAGGCAACTTTGTAATTATTTTAACCAGGTACAATAACTATTAAATAGTTAAGAACTATTTAATAGTTACCTAGTTAAAATAATAACAAATTTACCTGTAAAATAAATCCTAACCTAAGATATAATTAAACCTAACACTACCCTATCAATAAAATAATTAAATAAACTACCTACAATTACCTACAATTAACCTAACACTACACTATCAATAAATAAATTAAACACAATTGCTACAAATAAATACAATTAAATAAACTATCTAAAGTACAAAAAATAAAAAAGAACTAAGTTACAAAAAATAAAAAAATATTTACAAACATAAGAAAAATATTACAACAATTTTAAACTAATTACACCTACTCTAAGCCCCCTAATAAAATAACAAAGCCCCCCAAAATAAAAAATTCCCTACCCTATTCTAAATTAAAAAAGTTACAAGCTCTTTTACCTTACCAGCCCTGAACAGGGCCCTTTGCGGGGCATGCCCCAAGAATTTCAGCTCTTTTGCCTGTAAAAGAATAAATACAATACCCCCCCCCCAACATTACAACCCACCACCCACATACCCCTAATCTAACCCAAACCCCCCTTAAATAAACCTAACACTAAGCCCCTGAAGATCTTCCTACCTTGTCTTCACCATCCAGGTATCACCGATCCGTCCTGGCTCCAAGATCTTCATCCAACCCAAGCGGGGGTTGGCGATCCATAATCCGGTCCAGAAGAGGCTCCAAAGTCTTCCTTCTATCCGGCAAGAAGAGGACATCCGGACCGGCAAACATCTTCTCCAAGCGGCATCTTCGATCTTCTTCCATCCGGAGCGAAGCGGCAGGATCCTGAAGACATCCAGCGCGGAACATCCATCCGGACCGACGACTGAACGACGAATGACTGTTCCTTTAAGGGACGTCATCCAAGATGGCGTCCCTCGAATTCCGATTGGCTGATAGGATTCTATCAGCCAATCGGAATTAAGGTAGGAATTTTCTGATTGGCTGATGGAATCAGCCAATCAGAATCTAGTTCAATCCGATTGGCCGATCCAATCAGCCAATCAGATTGAGCTCGCATTCTATTGGCTGATCGGAACAGCCAATAGAATGCGAGCTCAATCTGATTGGCTGATTGGATCAGCCAATCGGATTGAACTTGATTCTGATTGGCTGATTCCATCAGCCAATCAGAAAATTCCTACCTTAATTCCGAATGGCTGATAGAATCCTATCAGCCAATCGGAATTCGAGGGACGCCATCTTGGATGACGTCCCTTAAAGGAACAGTCATTCGTCGTTCAGTCGTCGGTCCGGATGGATGTTCCGCGCTGGATGTCTTCAGGATCCTGCCGCTTCGCTCCGGATGGAAGAAGATCGAAGATGCCGCTTGGAGAAGATGTTTGCCGGTCCGGATGTCCTCTTCTTGCCGGATAGGAGGAAGACTTTGGAGCCTCTTCTGGACCGGATTATGGATCGCCAACCCCCGCTTGGGTTGGATGAAGATCTTGGAGCCAGGACGGATCGGTGATACCTGGATGGTGAAGACAAGGTAGGAAGATCTTCAGGGGCTTAGTGTTAGGTTTATTTAAGGGGGGTTTGGGTTAGATTAGGGGTATGTGGGTGGTGGGTTGTAATGTTGGGGGGGGGTATTGTATGTTTTTTTTTACAGGCAAAAGAGCTGAAATTCTTGGGGCATGCCCCGCAAAGGGCCCTGTTCAGGGCTGGTAAGGTAAAAGAGCTTGTAACTTCTTTAATTTAGAATAGGGTAGGGAATTTTTTATTTTGGGGGGCTTTGTTATTTTATTAGGGGGCTTAGAGTAGGTGTAATTAGTTTAAAATTGTTGTAAGATTTTTCTTATGTTTGTAAATATTTTATTATTTTTTGTAACTTAGTTCTTTTTTATTTTTTGTACTTTAGCTAGTTTATTTAATTGTATTTATTTGTAGGAATTGTGTTTAATTAATTTATTGATAGTGTAGTGTTAGGTTAATTGTAGGTAATTGTAGGTAGTTTATTTAATTATTTTATTGATAGGGTAGTGTTAGGTTTAATTATAACTTAGGTTAGGATTTATTTTACAGGTAAATTTGTTATTATTTTAACTAGGTAACTATTAAATAGTTCTTAACTATTTAATAGCTATTGTACCTGGTTAAAATAATAACAAAGTTGCCTGTAAAATAAATATAAATCCTAAAATAGCTATAATATAATTATAATTTATATTGTAGCTATATTAGGATTTATTTTACAGGTAAGTATTTAGCTTTAAATAGGAATAAGTTATTTAATAAGAGTTAATTTATTTCGTTAGATAAATATTATATTTAACTTAGGGGGGTGTTAGTGTTAGGGTTAGACTTAGCTTTAGGGGTTAATCCATTTATTAGAATAGCGGTGAGCTCCGATCGGAAGATTAGGGGTTAATAATTGAAGTTAGGTGTCGGCGATGTTAGGGAGGGCAGATTAGGGGTTAATACTATTTATGATAGGGTTAGTGAGGCGGATTAGGGGTTAATAACTTTATTATAGTAGCGCTCAGGTCCGCTCGGCAGATTAGGGGTTAATAAGTGTAGGCAGGTGTCGGCGACGTTGAGGGGGGCAGATTAGGGGTTAATAAATATAATATAGGGGTCGGCGATGTTAGGGCAGCAGATTAGGGGTACATAGGGAGAACGTAGGTTGCGGCGGTTTACGGAGCGGCAGATTAGGGGTTAAAAAAAAATATGCAGGGGTCAGCGATAGCGGGGGCGGCAGATTAGGGGTTAATAAGTGTAAGGGTAGGGGTGTTTAGACTCGGGGTACATGTTAGGGTGTTAGGTGCAGACGTAGGAAGTGTTTCCCCATAGGAAACAATGGGGCTGCGTTAGGAGCTGAACGCTGCTTTTTTGCAGGTGTTAGGTTTTTTTTCAGCTCAAACAGTCCCATTGTTTCCTATGGGAGAATCGTGCACGAGCACGTTTTTGAGGCCGGCCGCGTCCGTAAGCAACTCTGGTATCGAGAGTTGCATTTGCGGTAAAAATTCTCTACGCTCCTTTTTTGGAGCCTAACGCAGCATTTGTTTGAACTCTCGATACCAGAGTTAATTTTATGGTGCGGCCAGAAAAAAGCCCGCGGAGCGTTAACAGCCCTTTTACCGCCGAACTCCAAATCTAGGCCTATGTGTGGGTATGTACAAAATTGTTGTCTCTTTTTTCATTATTTAGATAATTTAAATTACAAAATTGTATTTTATTAAAAGTAGTACTAACTATGCACAGCGTAAATTGTAATTTAGATACAATGGATGTGCAAAAAAAAAAAGCAAGAGATTCGTAATTTAAAGTACAAAAATACAGATTACGCCTAGATTACGAGTTTTGCGGTAAGGTAAAAAAGCAGCGTTAACAGGTCCTAATGCTGCTTTTTTAGGCCCGCTGGTATTACGAGTCTTGCAGGTATAGGTGTACCGTACACTTTTTTGGCCTTACTGCAAACCTACTTAAGGAAATTTCATAAACCCTTTTTCTATGGGACTTCCATAGCGCTGGTATTACAAGTTTGTCCTGGGAGGCCAAAAAGTGAGCGGTACAGCCTCTACCGACAAGATTCCTAATGCATTTTAAAGTCAGTAGTTATGAGTTTTACACTACAAATCTGTAGCATAAAACTCATAACTAAAGTGCTAAAAAGTACACTAACACCCATAAACTACCTATTAACCCCTAAACCGAGGCCCTCCCGCGTCACAAACACTATAATAAAATGATTAACCCCTAATCTGCCGCTCTGGCCGTTGCCGCAACTATAATAAACATATTAACCCCTAAACCGCCGCACTCCCGCCTCGCAAACACTAGTTAAATATTATTAACCCTTATTCTGCCGCCCCCAACAACGCCGCCACCTACATTATACTTATTAACCCCTAATCTTCTGCTCCGGACATCGCCGCCACCTACATTATATTTATTAACCCCTAATCTGCTGCCCCCAACATCGCCGCCACCTACCTACATTTATTAACCCCTAATCTGCCGTTTCCAACGTCGCCGCCACTGTTCTAAATCTCTTAACCCCTAAACCTAAGTCTAACCGTAACCCTAACACCCCCTAACTTAAATATAATTTAAATAAATATAAATCCAAATTACTATCATTACCTAAATTATTCCTATTTACTGTTGGTGGGTTGTTTGTATTTTTTTTTACAGGAAAAAGAGCTGATTTCTTTGGGGCAATGCCCCGCAAAAGGCCCTTTTTTAAGGGCTATTGGTAGTTTAGTTTAGGCTAGGGTTTTTTTTTATTTTGGGGGGCTTTTTTTATTTTGATGGGGCTCTTAGATTAGGTGTAATAAGTTTAAAGATCTGTAATTTGTTTTTTATTTTCTGTAATTTAGTGTTTGTTTTTGTAATTTAGCTAATTTTATTTAATTTATTTAATTGTATTTAATGTAGGGAATTTAATGATAGTGTAAGGTTAGGTGTTAGTGTAACTTAGGTTTTATTTTACAGGTAAATTTGTATTTATTTTAGCTAGGTAGTTAATAAATAGTTAATAACTATTTAGCAACTATTCTACCTAGTTAAAATAAATACAAACTTGCCTGTAAAAACATAATTTATGCTTACCTGATAAATTCCTTTCTCCTGTAGTGTGGTCAGTCCACGGGTCATCATTACTTCTGGGATATTAACTCCTCCCCAACAGGAAGTGCAAGAGGATCACCCAAGCAGAGCTGCTATATAGCTCCTCCCCTCTACGTCACACCCAGTCATTCGACCAAGAACCAAACGAGAAAGGAGAAACTATAGGGTGCAGTGGTGACTGGAGTATAAGTTAAAAATTTAGACCTGCCATAAAAAACAGGGCGGGCCGTGGACTGACCACACTACAGGAGAAAGGAATTTATCAGGTAAGCATAAATTATGTTTTCTCCTGTTAAGTGTGGTCAGTCCACGGGTCATCATTACTTCTGGGATACCAATACCAAAGCTAAAGTACACGGATGACGGGAGGGACAGGCAGGATCTTTATACGGAAGGAACCACTGCCTGAAGAACCTTTCTCCCAAAAACAGCCTCCGAAGAAGCAAAAGTGTCAAATTTGTAAAATTTGGAAAAAGTATGAATAGAAGACCAAGTTGCAGCGTTGCAAATCTGTTCAACAGAGGCCTCATTCTTAAAGGCCCAAGTGGAAGCCACAGCTCTAGTGGAATGAGCTGTAATTCTTTCAGGAGGCTGCTGTCCAGCAGTCTCATAGGCTAAACGTATTATGCTACGAAGCCAAAAAGAGAGAGAGGTAGCAGAAGCTTTTTGACCTCTCCTCTGTCCAGAATAAACGACAAACAGGGAAGAAGTTTGGCGAAAATCTTTAGTTGCCTGTAAATAAAATTTCAGGGCACGGACTACATCTAGATTGTGCAGAAGTCGTTCCTTCTTTGAAGAAGGATTCGGACACAATGATGGCACAACAATCTCTTGATTGATATTCTTATTAGTGACAACCTTAGGTAAGAACCCAGGTTTAGTACGCAGAACTACCTTATCTGAATGAAAAATCAGATACGGAGAATCACAATGTAAGGCTGATAACTCAGAGACTCTACGAGCCGAGGAAATAGCCATTAAAAACAGAACTTTCCAAGATAACAGCTTGATATCAATGGAATGAAGGGGTTCAAACGGAACACCCTGTAAAACTTTAAGAACTAAATTTAAGCTCCATGGTGGAGCAACAGTTTTAAACACAGGCTTAATCCTGGCCAAAGCCTGGCAAAAAGCCTGAACGTCTGGAACTTCTGACAGACGCTTGTGTAAAAGAATGGACAGAGCTGAGATCTGTCCCTTTAAGGAACTAGCAGCTAAACCCTTTTCTAAACCTTCTTGTAGAAAGGACAATATCCTAGGAATCCTAACTTTACTCCATGAGTAACTCTTGGATTCGCACCAATGTAAGTATTTACGCCATATTTTATGGTAAATCTTTCTGGTAACAGGCTTCCTAGTCTGTATTAAGGTATCAATAACTGACTCCGAAAAACCACGCTTTGATAAAATCAAGCGTTCAATTTCCAAGCAGTCAGCTTCAGAGAAATTAGATTTTGATGTTTGAAAGGACCCTGAATTAGAAGGTCCTGTCTCAGAGGCAGAGACCAAGGTGGACAGGATGACATGTCCACTAGATCTGCATACCAGGTCCTGCGTGGCCACGCAGGCGCTATCAGAATCACCGATGCTCTCTCCTGTTTGATCCTGGCAATCAATCGAGGAAGCATCGGGAAGGGTGGAAACACATAGGCCATGAGATCTATCTCTGGTTTGCCCCAAAGTCGAAGTATTTGGGCAAAGATCTCCGGATGAAGTTCCCACTCCCCCGGATGAAAAGTCTGACGACTTAGGAAATCCGCCTCCCAGTTTTCCACTCCAGGAATGTGGATCGCTGACAGGTGGCAAGAGTGAGACTCTGCCCAGCGAATTATCTTTGATACTTCCATCATCGCTAGGGAGCTTCTTGTCCCTCCTTGATGGTTGATGTAAACTACAGTCGTGATGTTGTCCGACTGAAACCTGATGAACCCCCGAGTTGTTAACTGAGGCCAAGCCAGAAGGGCATTGAGAACTGCTCTCAATTCCAGAATGTTTATTGGAAGGAGACTTTCCTCCTGAGTCCATGATCCCTGAGCCTTCAGGGAATTCCAGACAGCGCCCCAACCTAGTAGGCTGGCGTCTGTTGTTACAATTGTCCAATCTGGTCTGCTGAATGGCATCCCCCTGGACAGATGTGGCCGAGAAAGCCACCATAGAAGAGAATTTCTGGTCTCTTGATCCAGATTCAGAGTAGGGGACAAATCTGAGTAATCCCCATTCCACTGACTTAGCATGCACAATTGCAGCGGTCTGAGATGTAGGCGTGCAAAGGGTACTATGTCCATTGCCGCTACCATTAAGCCGATTACCTCCATGCATTGAGCCACTGACGGGTGTTGAATGGAATGAAGGACACGGCAAGCATTTTGAAGCTTTGTTAACCTGTCTTCTGTCAGGTAAATCTTCATTTCTACAGAGTCTATAAGAGTCCCCAAGAAGGGAACCCTTGTGAGTGGTAAGAGAGAACTCTTCTCTACGTTCACCTTCCACCCATGCGACCTTAGAAATGCCAGTACTAACTCTGTATGAGACTTGGCAGTTTGAAAGCTTGACGCTTGTATCAGAATGTCGTCTAGGTACGGAGCCACCGAAATTCCTTGCGGCCTTAGCACCGCCAGAAGAGAGCCCAGAACCTTTGTGAAGATTCTTGGAGCCGTAGCCAACCCGAATGGAAGAGCTACAAACTGGTAATGTTTGTCTAGGAAGGCAAACCTTAGATACCGGTAATGATCTTTGTGAATCGGTATATGAAGGTAGGCATCCTTTAAATCCACTGTGGTCATGTACTGACCCTTTTGGATCATGGGTAAGATTGTCCGAATAGTTTCCATTTTGAACGATGGAACTCTTAGGAATTTGTTTAGGATCTTTAAATCCAAGATTGGTCTGAAGGTTCCTTCTTTCTTGGGAACCACAAACAGATTTGAGTAAAAACCTTGTCCGTGTTCCGACCGCGGAACCGGATGGATCACTCCCATTAGTAAAAGATCTTGTACACAGCGTAGAAACGCCTCTTTCTTTATCTGGTTTGTTGACAACCTTGAAAGTTGAAATCTCCCTTTTGGGGGAGAGGCTTTGAAGTCCAGAAGATATCCCTGAGATATGATCTCTAACGCCCAGGGATCCTGGACATCTCTTGCCCAAGCCTGGGCGAAGAGAGAGAGTCTGCCCCCCACTAGATCCGTTCCCGGATCGGGGGTCCTCACTTCATGCTGTCTTAGGGGCAGCAGCAGGCTTTCTGGCCTGTTTGCCCTTGTTCCAGGACTGGTTAGGTTTCCAGCCTTGTCTGTATCGAGCAACAGCTCCTTCCTGTTTTGGTGCAGAGGAAGTTGATGCTGCTCCTGCCTTGAAGTTACGAAAGGCACGAAAATTAGACTGTCTAGCCCTAGGTTTGGCTCTGTCTTGAGGCAGGGCATGGCCTTTACCTCCTGTAATGTCAGCGATAATTTCCTTCAAACCGGGCCCGAATAAGGTTTGCCCTTTGAAAGGTATGTTAAGTAGTTTAGATTTAGAAGTAACATCAGCTGACCAGGATTTTAGCCACAGCGCTCTGCGTGCCTGAATGGCGAATCCGGAATTCTTAGCCGTAAGTTTAGTTAAGTGTACTACGGCATCAGAAATAAATGAATTAGCTAGCTTAAGGGTTTTAAGCTTGTGTGTAATCTCATCTAATGAAGCTGATTCAAGGGTCTCTTCCAGAGAATCAAACCAAAATGCTGCTGCAGCCGTGACAGGCGCAATGCATGCAAGGGGTTGCAATATAAAACCTTGTTGAACAAACATTTTCTTAAGGTAACCCTCTAATTTTTTATCCATTGGATCTGAAAAGGCGCAGCTATCCTCCACCGGGATAGTGGTACGCTTAGCTAAAGTAGAAACTGCTCCCTCCACCTTAGGGACCGTTTGCCATAAGTCCCGTGTGGTGGCGTCTATTGGAAACATCTTTCTGAATATAGGAGGGGGTGAGAAAGGCACACCGGGTCTGTCCCACTCCTTAGTAACAATTTCAGTAAGTCTCTTAGGTATTGGAAAAACGTCAGTACTCGACGGTACCGCAAAATATTTATCCAACCTACACAATTTCTCTGGTATTGCAACTGTGTTACAATCATTCAGAGCCGCTAAGACCTCCCCTAGTAATACACGGAGGTTTTCCAGCTTAAACTTAAAATTTGAAATGTCTGAATCCAGTTTATTTGGATCAGATCCGTCACCCGCAGAATGAAGCTCTCCGTCCTCATGTTCTGCAAATTGTGACGCAGTATCTGACATGGCCCTAATATTATCAGCGCACTCTGTTCTCACCCCAGAGTGATTTCGCTTACCTCTAAGTTCTGGTAATTTAGACAAAACTTCAGTCATAACATTAGCCATGTCCTGTAGTGTGATTTGTAATGGCCGCCCTGAAGTACTCGGCGTTACAATATCACGCACCTCCCGAGCGGGAGATGCAGGTACTGACACGTGAGGCAAGTTAGTCGGCATAACTTCCCCCTCGTTGTTTGGTGAATGATGTTCAATTTGTACAGAATGACTCTTATGCAAAGTAGCATCAATACAATTAGTACATAAATTTCTATTGGGCTCCACCTTGGCTTTTGCACATATAGCACAGAGATATTCCTCTGAGTCAGACATGTTTAACAAACTAGCAATTAAACTAGCAAGCTTGGAAATACTTTTCACTCAAATTACAAGTAATGTGAAAAACGCACTGTGCCTTTAAGAAGCACAGAAAAAAATTAAGACAGTTTAATAATAAGGAACTGGAAAAATTATAACAATCAGATTTTTCCCAGTAAAGGCATAAATTTAGCAAAGGATTGCCCCCATTAGCAATGGATAACTAACCCTTAATGGCAGAAAAAAATGTACAAAATATAAACGTTTTTTATCACAGTCAACGCACAATCTCACAGGTCTGCTGTGAGTGATTACCTCCCTCAAAATAATTTTTGAAGACCCTTGAGCTCTGTAGAGACGATCCGGATCATGCAGGAAGAGAAACAGACTTTTGACTGAATTTCTGATGCGTAGCAAAAGCGCCAAAAAAGGCCCCTCCCCCTCACTCACAGCAGTGAGGGAAGTTCAGTAAACTGTCTCAGATTAAAATAAACGATAGCCAAGTGGAAAAACAGTGCCCAAAAACAATTTTTCACCCAGTACCTCAGATATTTAAACAATTTATCATGCCAGCAAAAACGTTTAAAATCAAATATCATGAAATGCCATTAACAGCCTGTTGCTAGACGTTCCCACTGCAAGTAAGGCTAAAGATTATATGCATATAGTATTACCCAGAGAAGTGCCATTCCCCAGAATACAAAAGTGTACACATATATACATAAACAGCCTGATACCAGTTGCTACTACTGCATTTAAGGCTGAACTTACATTATATTGGTATTGGCAGTATTTTCTCAGTCAATTCCATTCCTCAGAAAATAATATACTGCAACATACCTCTTTGCAGGTGAACCTGCCCGCTGTCCCCTGATCTGAAGTTTACCTCACTCCTCAGAATGGCCGAGAACAGCAAAATGAATTTTAGCTACGCCGGCTAAAATCATCCAAAAACTCAGGTAGATTCTTCTTCAAATTCTACCTGAGAAGGAACAACACACTCCGGTGCTGTTTTAAAATAACAAACTTTTGATTGAAGATATAAAAACTAAGTATAATCACCACAGTCCTCTCACACATCCTATCTATTAGTTGGGTGCAAGAGAATGACTGGGTGTGACGTAGAGGGGAGGAGCTATATAGCAGCTCTACTTGGGTGATCCTCTTGCACTTCCTGTTGGGGAGGAGTTAATATCCCAGAAGTAATGATGACCCGTGGACTGACCACACTTAACAGGAGAAATAAAAATAAACCCTAAGCTAGCTACAATGTAACTATTTGTTATATTGTAGCTAGCTTAGGGTTTATTTTACAGGTAAGTATTTAGTTTTAAATAGGAATAATTTAGGTAATGATAGTAAGTGGTATTTAGATTTATTTAAATTATATTTAAGTTAGGGGGTGTTAGGGTTAGACTTAGGGGTTTAGGGGTTAATAAATATAATATAGTGGTGGTGACGTTGGGGCGGCAGATTAGGGGTTAATAAATGTAGGTAGGTTGCAGCGACATTGGGGAGGAAGATTAGGGGTTAATAAATATAATGTAGGTGTTGGCGACGTTGGGGGCAGCAGATTAGGGGTTAATAAGTATAATGTAGGTGGCAGCGATGTCCGGAGCGGCAGATTAGGGGTTAATAAGTATAATGTAGGTGTCGGCGATGTCGGGGGTGGCAGATTAGGGGTTAATAAGTGTAAGATTAGGGGTGTTTAGACTCTGGGTTCATTTTAGGGTGTTAGGTGTAAACATAACTTTAGTTTCCCCATAGGAATCAATTGGGCTGCGTTACAGAGTTTTGCGCTGCTTTTTGGCAGGTGTTAGACTTTTTCTCAGCCGGTTCTCCCCATTGATGTCTATGGGGAAGTCGTGCACAAGCAAGTACAACTAGCTCACCGCTCACTTAAGCAGCGCTGGTATTGGAGTGCGGTATGGAGCTCAATTTTGCTCTACGCTCACTTATTGCCTGTTAACGCCGGGTTTGTAAAAACCCGTAATACCAGCGCTGTAGGTAAGTGAGCGGTCAGAATAAACTGCACGTTAGCATCGCACAGCTCATAACGCAAGACTCGTAATCTACCCGAAAGTGTTATTGTCGTTTTTTCATAAAATCGGCTGAACATGAGCATATATGAAATGTTCTCTCAAATCCCAGCATAATGCTATAAACATTTTTACACTACAGTTCTCACCAGTTAAAAAGCTGGCAAATTTTCACATAAAACCCCCCAAAAAATAATATTCTGAAAGGAAAACCAATGCATATGAAAATTACAGCAAATTCAAGGTATAGTGCACTGAAACAGTGTAATTTGATTTGTATTAGGTGTAATCTTCTAGTTTTAAAACACAGATTCCCCCCTCCTTTGCAAACTTTTACCCAGCAGAGAGCTCTCATTATTTGTATTGGAGACATCTTGCCATTCACAGGGACAGCCCCTTTTTTAAAGAATTCCATGAGGGCTGCCCCTGCGAGTGTTGGCGTGGAAAACCGCGTCTACCCTTGCAAACTTTATAGAATCTGTTAGCACATAATGAGGATCCCTTAATTTAGACTTATTTAGATGTGCGACTGACAGTATTTGTTTCCTTTATATAATCAACCCCTAAGTGTAGCCCACTCTCCCTCACGTATTTATTAATGCCTGTGTCTTCCAGATTTCGCTCAGGTTCAAGCATTGCTGTAGGGTAGGTAGAAGGTGAAGAAAAGGGAGGAACTTGCACTTGACAGTCAGAGAACTTGCACTTCTGTATGTAATGGTTAGAATATCTGGCTAATAAAGGAGGCAGCTGGTGGATGTGGTCAATTTACTACCAAAACAAACTGTCCCAAGAAAAAACAACAAAAAAAATATCCCTGTTGCAGCTACATCATGAGTGAGGCCTTAGACGTTCACTTATTTGGCCTAACACTAGAGCAGCCTATGTAATTAGGGTAGTTCTCCATAATGTAATGCTGCTCTGGAACTGACTTTATAACAAAGGATATAAAGTGGAAAAAAAAAAAAAATTTGATAATAGAATTAAATTGGAAGTTTGTTTAAAATCACATTTTCTATCTAAAGTGAGTTTACTGCCACTTTAAAGGAACTCAAAATTAAACTTTCATGATTCAGATAAAGTACAACATTTTAAACAACTTTCCAATTCACTTTAATTATAAAAATGAGCACAATCTTTTTTATGCATGCTTTCTGAGGCACCAGCTACTGAGCATGTGCAAGAATTCACAGTATGTAAATATATGCACTTTGTGATTGGCTGATGGCTGTCACATGCTGCAGGGTGAAGGGAAATTAAACTGGGTAGTCATGCAGCTTCATGGGCACAGTAAACTAACTTAAAATATCATACATTTATTTTTGTTTCTATTATTTTATCATTATACACTAAACACAGTTTAAAATACACTTTATGTATTATAACTACTATAATGTGATTTTGAATACTGAAGAAACTGTTCCCATGGAAGTCAGCAGTATGCCGGGCCTGTACATGGACGTCAGTAGTATGCCGGGCCTGTACATGGATGTCAGCAGTATGCCGGGCCTGTACATGGACGTCAGTAGTATGCCGGGCCTGTACATGGATGTCAGTAGTATGCCGGGCCTGTACATGGACGTCAGTAGTATGCCGGGGCTGTACAAGGATATCAGTAGTATGCCGGGGCTGTACAAGGATATCAGTAGGGCTGTACAAGGATATCAGTAGTATGCCGGGGCTGTACAAGGATATCAGTAGTATGCCGGGGCTGTACAAGGATATCAGTAGTATGCCGGGCTTATACATGGACATAAGTAGTATGCCGGGGCTGTACAAGGATATCAGTAGTATGCCGGGGCTGTACATAGATATCAGTAGTATGCCGAAGTTTTACAAGGATATCAGTAGTATGCCGGAGTTATACATGGACGTCAGCTGTATGCAGGGGCTGTAAATGGACGTCAGTTGTATGCCAGAGTTGTACATGGACATCAGTAGTATGCCGGGGCTGTACATGGACATCAGTAGTATGCCGGGGCTGTACATGGACATCAGTAGTATGCCGGGGCTGTACATGGACATCAGTAGTATGCCGGGTCCTGTACATGGACATCAGTAGTATGCCGGGGCTGTACATGGACATCAGTAGTATGCCGGGGCTGTACATGGACATCAGTAGTATGCCAGAGCTGTACATGGACATCAGTAGCATGCCGGGCTGTACATGGTCATCAGTTTATGCCGGGCTGTACATGGTCATCAGTTGTATGCCGGGGCTGTACATGGACATCAGTAGTATGCCGGGGCTGTACATGGACATCAGTAGTATGCCGGGCTGTACATGGACATCATTTGTATGCCAGGCTGTACATGGACATCAGTTGTATGCCGGAGTTATACATGGAGATCAGTAGTATGCCGGGCTGTAAATGGACATCAGTAGTATGCCGGAGTTGTACATGGACATCAGTAGTATGCCGTGGCTGTACATGGACATCAGTAGTATGCCGGGGCTGTACATGGACATCAGTAGTATGCCGGGGCTGTACATGGACATCAGTAGTATGCCGGGGCTGTACATGGACATCAGTAGTATGCCGAGCTGTACATGGACATCAGTTGTATGCCAGAGTTATACATGGACATCAGTAGTATGCCGGGCTGTAAATAGACATCAGAAGTATGCCGGGGCTGTACATGGACATCAGTAGTATGCCGGGGCTGTACATGGACATCAGTAGTATGCCGGGGCTGTACATGGACATCAGTAGTATGCCGGGGCTGTACATGGACATCAGTAGTATGCCGGGGCTGTACATGGACATCAGTAGTATGCCGGGGCTGTACATGGACATCAGTAGTATGCCGGGGCTGTACATGGACATCAGTAGTATGCCGGAGTTGTACATGGACATCAGTAGTATGCAGGGGCTGTAAATGGACGTCAGTTGTATGCCGGAGTTGTACATGGACATCAGTAGTATGCCGGAGTTGTACATGGACATCAGTAGTATGCCGGAGTTGTACATGGACATCAGTTGTATGCCGGGCTGTACATGGACATCAGTTGTATGCCGGGCTGTACATGGACATCAGTTGTATGCCGGGCTGTACATGGACATCAGTTGTATGCCGGGCTATACATGGACATCAGTTGTATGCCATGGCTGTACATGGACAACAGTTGTATGCCGGGCTGTACATGGACATCAGTTTTATGCCGGAGTTATACATGGACGTCAGCTGTATGCAGAGGCTGTAAATGGACGTCTGTTGTATGCCGGAGTTGGACATGGACATCAGTAGTATGCCGGGGCTGTACATGGACATCAGTAGTGTGCCGGGGCTGCACATGGACATCAGTTGTATGCCAGGCCTGCACATGGATATCATTATTATACCGGGGCTGTACATGGACATCAGTAGTATGCCAGGCCTGTACATGGATATCAGTAGTATGCTGGGCTGTACATGGACGTCAGTTGTATGCCGAGCTGTACATGGATGTCAGTTGTATGCCGAGCTGTACATAGACGTCAGTTGTATGCCGAGCTGTACATGGACATCAGTAGTATGCCGGGGCTGTACATGGACATCAGTAGTATGCCGGGGCTGTACATGGACATCAGTAGTATGCCGAGCTGTACATGGACATCAGTTGTATGCCAGAGTTATACATGGACATCAGTAGTATGCCGGGCTGTAAATAGACATCAGAAGTATGCCGGGGCTGTACATGGACATCAGTAGTATGCCGGGGCTGTACATGGACATCAGTAGTATGCCGGGGCTGTACATGGACATCAGTAGTATGCCGGGGCTGTACATGGACATCAGTAGTATGCCGGGGCTGTACATGGACATCAGTAGTATGCCGGGGCTGTACATGGACATCAGTAGTATGCCGGGGCTGTACATGGACATCAGTAGTATGCCGGAGTTGTACATGGACATCAGTAGTATGCAGGGGCTGTAAATGGACGTCAGTTGTATGCCGGAGTTGTACATGGACATCAGTAGTATGCCGGAGTTGTACATGGACATCAGTTGTATGCCGGGCTGTACATGGACATCAGTTGTATGCCGGGCTGTACATGGACATCAGTTGTATGCCGGGCTGTACATGGACATCAGTTGTATGCCATGGCTGTACATGGACATCAGTTGTATGCCGGGCTGTACATGGACATCAGTTGTATGCCGGGCTGTACATGGACATCAGTTTTATGCCGGAGTTATACATGGACGTCAGCTGTATGCAGAGGCTGTAAATGGACGTCTGTTGTATGCTGGAGTTGGACATGGACATCAGTAGTATGCCGGGGCTGTACATGGACATCAGTAGTGTGCCGGGGTTGCACATGGACATCAGTTGTATGCCAGGCCTGCACATGGATATCATTATTATACCGGGGCTGTACATGGACATCAGTAGTATGCCAGGCCTGTACATGGATATCAGTAGTATGCTGGGCTGTACATGGACGTCAGTTGTATGCCGAGCTGTACATGGATGTCAGTTGTATGCCGAGCTGTACATAGACGTCAGTTGTATGCAGAGCTGTACATGGACATCAGTAGTATGCCGGGGCTGTACATGGACATCAGTAGTATGCCGGGGCTGTACATGGACATCAGTAGTATGCTGAGCTGTACATGGACATCAGTTGTATGCCAGAGTTATACATGGACATCAGTAGTATGCCGGGCTGTAAATAGACATCAGAAGTATGCCGGGGCTGTACATGGACATCAGTAGTATGCCGGGGCTGTACATGGACATCAGTAGTATGCCGGGGCTGTACATGGACATCAGTAGTATGCCGGGGCTGTACATGGACATCAGTAGTATGCCGGGGCTGTACATGGACATCAGTAGTATGCCGGAGTTGTACATGGACATCAGTAGTATGCAGGGGCTGTAAATGGACGTCAGTTGTATGCCGGAGTTGTACATGGACATCAGTAGTATGCCGGAGTTGTACATGGACATCAGTAGTATGCCGGAGTTGTACATGGACATCAGTTGTATGCCGGGCTGTACATGGACATCAGTTGTATGCCGGGCTGTACATGGACATCAGTTGTATGCCGGGCTGTACATGGACATCAGTTGTATGCCATGGCTGTACATGGACAACAGTTGTATGCCGGGCTGTACATGGACATCAGTTTTATGCCGGAGTTATACATGGACGTCAGCTGTATGCAGAGGCTGTAAATGGATGTCTGTTGTATGCCGGAGTTGGACATGGATATCAGTAGTATGCCGGGGCTGTACATGGACATCAGTAGTGTGCCGGGGCTGCACATGGACATCAGTTGTATGCCAGGCCTGCACATGGATATCATTATTATACCGGGGCTGTACATGGACATCAGTAGTATGCCAGGCCTGTACATGGATATCAGTAGTATGCTGGGCTGTACATGGACGTCAGTTGTATGCCGAGCTGTACATGGATGTCAGTTGTATGCCGAGCTGTACATAGACGTCAGTTGTATGCCGAGCTGTACATGGACATCAGTAGTATGCCGGGCTGTACATGGACATCAGTAGTATGCCGGGCTGTACATGGACATCAGTAGTATGCCGGAGTTGTACATGGACATCAGTAGTATGCCGGGCTGTACATGGACATCAGTTGTATGCCATGGCTGTACATGGATGTCAGTTGTATGCCGGGCTGTACATGGACATCAGTAATTTGCCGGAGTTGTACATGGACATCAGTTGTATGCCGGGGCTGTACATGGACATCAGTTGTATGCCGGGGCTGTACATGGACATCAGTAGTATGCCAGGGCTGTACATGGACATCAGTAGTATGCCGGGCTGTACATGGACATCAGTTGTATGCCATGGCTGTACATGGATGTCAGTTGTATGCCATGGCTGTACATGGATATCAGTTGTATGCCATTGCTGTACATGGATGTCAGTTGTATGCCAGGGCTTTACATGGACGTCAGTAGTATGCCGAGCTGTACTTGGACATCAGTAGTATGCCGGAGTTGAACATGGACATCAGTTGTATGCCATGGCTGTACATAGATATCAGTAGTATGCTGGGGCTGTACATGGACATCAGTAGTATGCCGAGCTGTACATGGACATCAGTTGTATGCCGGGGCTGTAAATGGAGGTCAGCAGTATGCTGGGGCTGTACAAGGACATCAGTAGTATGCTGGGGCTGTGCATGGACACCAACTGTATGCTGGAGGTGTACATGGACATCAGTTGCATGCAGAAGCTGTACATGGACATCAGTTGCATACCAGGGCTGTACATAAACGTCAGTTGTATGCCGGGGCTGTACATGGACGTCAGTTGGATGCCGGGGCTGTAAATGGACATCAGTTGTATGCTAGGGGTATACATGGACGTCAGTAGTATGCCTAGGCTGTACATGGATGTCAGTAGTATGCTAGGGCTGTATATAAACGTTAATAGTATGCCGGAACTGTATACGAACATCAGTACTATGCCGGAGATGTACATGGCCGCCAGTAGTATGATGGGGTTTATTACAAGGTCATTTGCAATGCAATGAGTTTTAAAGAAATAGTGCTTTATCCTTTTTTTCACAATAGATTGCACAGTGCCGCCAACCACACAGCCGCACATAATGCAGATCTTAGTATTCTTTTTTACCCTTTAAAAAAAAAAAAAACACACACTAAATTACAGCAACTGCTGTGTAGTTGATTTGTCTTGCTTTTTTAATTCTCTGAAGGAGAAGGGTATTGTAAGATCTCCACATTCTTTGCTCATTTTTGCATTATTGGTTTAAGCCTTTTGTGAGCATTAATTCACTGTTAATACTAAAGACTTTATAAAAACTCACAGTATGCATGTAAGCATGGAAACAAAGACTTTGAAGACAGATAAGAACCAACAGGCCCAATAAGTCAGCCCATATTTCCTTCTGATTTTCTTAAGATAGCCTTATGGATCTCTCAGACAATCTTGAATTCCTTTATAGTCTTTATCATTATTACCTCCATAGGGAGTCTAACCACGTATCCTACAAAGAAGTGTCTCCTACTGTTGTCCAACTTGACACCATGGCCCTTGTTCTGATGTTGCTCTTCGGTAAGAATGCTTTAAACTTCAGCTTTTTCAATCCACTTAATACATTGGAAGGTTTGATGTAACCTCTCTCTTTTTTTTCTTTTTAACTATACATATTAAGATTAGGACTTTTTTTCTAGCAAGCTTTAATTTTTAGATAATTTTCCATTTTAGTGTCCATACTTTTTATGTATATTCTTCTGGAGAAACCGATATACAAACAATAATCAACAGGAGGCCTTAAAAGTGATCACTAAAGAGGACACACGCTGTGCTACTGCTATGTTTATCAAATGTAAAAGAAAAATCCTTGCTGAATATATTAAAGGGACAGTCTAGTCAAAATGAAACTTTCCTTATTCAGATAAGACATACAATTTTAAATATTTTTCAAAATTACTTTTATAATCAAATGTGCTTTTTAAGGTTTATTTGTGTATATGAATTAGCTGATTTTGTGTTTTGAAGCCACAATATAATAAAATGGGTTAAGCTTGTAGGTATAATCAGATCTCATTACTTTATCACATTGTGTACATATACCTGCTTCCTTATCTTATATCTGTCCATAAAACAATCCCCAATACTTAAAGAGAACAATGGCAAATTAACATTTTATTACCTTATCTCTTCTATACCTCACTGTGTATGTAATTTCTTCTGCTGGTTGTGTTTACACAGCTTGGCCTTGAGGCCAAAAGCTTTCAGAATAGGTGGGGATACCACAGGCTAAATTAAAGGGCCATTATACACTCATTTTTTCTTTACATAAATGTTTTGTAGATGATCTATTTATAAAGCCCATAAAGTTTTTTTTTTAAAAATGTATAATTTTGCTTATTTTTAAATAACATTGCTCTGATTTTCAGACTCCTAACCAAGCCCCAAAGTTTTATTTGAATACCGTCAGCTACCTTCTCCAGCTTGCTCCTGTTTGTGTAAAGGGTCTTTTCATATGCAAAAGAAGGGGGGGAGTGTCTTATTTCCCACTTGCAGTGGGCTTTCCAACTACCTTTTCAACAGAGCTAAACTGAAAGCTTCTAAGTACGTTCTTAAACCATTTTATACTGGATTTTTATATCAGTATCTGTGCATCTTATTCTTTATAGTAGTGTCTATTACATGCAGTTATATGAAAATGAGTGTATACTGTCCCTTTAACTATTTCAAATGGCAATATAACGGTAATGGAAAAACTTGTAAACAATGTAATACACTCCAGCAGGCAAAGTGGATAGTTGGGAACAAATTAAAGGGGAGACATTTTTGAGTAAACTGTCCCTTTAAGCAATAACAGGCAAAAACATATCAAAATATATATTTTGTGACGTTGTGTATTTGTGTTTGTTTTTGCTATGATAGTTAAAGGGACATTAAACATTTAGATTATAAGTGAAGCGCTAATGGCTGGTTATTTATCGTGTGCCTGCAAATAGGTAAATAACCAGCCATTATTTTAGCATTTTTTTTTTAGAAAAAAAAAAGGCACTAGGCAGTTTTAAGGAGTTAAAAGCGGCGAGTGTGGGGTGTTCGCGATGTAAAGGCATTTTTCAGTGCCGTTTTTCGATGTCAATGGAACTGTGTGTTCCCAGTAAATATATATGCTTATATACATAAATAATTATGTGCTAATATGTGTATATACACATATAAACACATAAATATATATGTATATAATCATACACATATATATTTACACTTTGCTGCCGTTGCTGCGCGACTTAACCCCTTCTTTGCTCTTTGGTTCTGTCTCATGTCTGGCGGCATCAGAACGAGGCTCCTATTGGAGCCTATGGAAGCGCACTCTCGTGAGTGCAATGCTTCCCAGCAATGCTCGCATGCACTGGCATTATTCAGTGGAGCGCAAATATCGCTTTCATGAAAGCGATATTTAGCGGTCCACTTGTAATCTAGCACTGTCTGTAAAATGTTTAATTATGGGGGGAAAACTGCACAATGCATTTATCATTTTGCCTGACTTTGCTGTGAAATACTTGTTTCACACTCTCCAGACAGTATTGAAAGCCTCAGTTACACTTCTGGGCCTGCAGCATTCTACATGCTGATTGGTCAGCTCAGAGCACAAAATGTATACTGTTTCTAATTGGCCACATCAAAGGAGACTAGAAACATAGATTTCAGATACACTATATGGCCAAAAGTATGTGGACACCCCTAATAACTATTGAGTTTAGATGCTTCAGCCACAACCATTATTATCAGATGCATAAAGTCCACAACATAGCCATAAAATCTCCACAGACAAACATTGGCAGTACAACGGGTTGCACTGAAGAGCGCAGTGACATAACACATGGCACTGTCATAGGATGCACCTTTGTCTCAAGCCAGTTTGTAACATTTCTGCCCCAGTAAACTGTGCTGTGCATCTATCAGACCATGCAAACACACAAAGCCTGGTCACTAAGTGAAGTGAAAATGTCCTATCATCTGTTGCTTTACTTACTACAGAGATCCAAACTACCTCTGGAAGCAACATCTGCGCAAGAACTGGCTTCATGACATGGGCAATACCATGCAAAATGCCAACTGTTAGCTGAAGTGCCACTGAACTCTGGGGTAATAAATCAAGCTTCACTATCTGGCAGTGTGATGGAAGAATCTTTATGAGGCAGATGCCAGGAGAATGCAACCTACTGGAATGCATAAGTGCCTACTGTAAAGTTTTGTGGAGGAGATATGCTGCTTTTCAGGGCTTGGGCTAGACCCCTTAGTTCCAGTGAAGAGTCATCTTAACGCTACAAGATACAAAGACATTTTAGACAGTTGACACTTTGTGGTAATTTGGGGAAGGTCTTTTCCTGTTACAGCATGACTGTGACTCTGTGCACAAAGCAAAGGTCTATAAAGAAATGGTTTGATGAGTATGGTGTGGAGAAACTCAAGTGGCCTGCACAGAGCACGAAGTCCCAACCCTACTAGACATCTTTGTGATGAATTGTAACGCTGATTGCGAGACAGCCCTTTTTATCCAACATCAGTGCTTGACCTTTTTTTACGCTTTTTTGCCTGAATCGGCTCAACTTCCCACTAACACACTCCAAAATCTTGCGGAAATCCTTCCCGAAAGAGTGGAGGCTGTTATTGCTGCATGGTTTTGGAATAGGATTTCCAAAAAGCTTATATAAATGTGATGGTCAGGTGTCCACATACTTATTTTGGCCATATAGTTTATGTGCATTATTTTGGCATTCATTACTCATTAGTGAAACAAATGATTAACACGGTTGCGTTCTGTGTCATTCAGCACAAAAGTGTAACACACAAATATCTGTGTAAATACAAGTATTTGTGTGTTGTACTTTTATTAAAAAAATCTGGTACTGAAATGAGACAAATAATACACATATCTAATAGATTAGACCAAGAATTTAAAGCAGGTATACTGATCTTAACGTGTAACTTCTGCTAAAATACAGCTTAAATTTTTTTTATTTTTTTTAAAACACTTTTTTTTTTTTTGCTAAGCAATGCTTAAGGGCAATTAAACCTAAAATGTTCTTCTGTAATTCAGACAGAGCACACCATTTTAAAAAATACTTTCTAATTTACTTCTATTGTCAAATTTGGTATTCCTTGTGGAGTGAGATACCTAGGTAGGTGTTTGGAGCACTCTTGCAAATGGATAGCATCCTTACAAAACTGCTGACAAATAGTGCTCCAGACACATGCACACTCCTAAGCTTATACCCCTGGGGCTCGATCCGATAAAAATCGTCGCCCGCAAAAGCTGGCGACGCCAATATTTGCGCAGGTTTGGTATCCTATATACGGCGTAAAGTTACGCGCATATATTTCTGCCGTCGCCCGTAGTTTTTTGCAGGTATACCAAACCAGCGCAGTTTGGTATCCAATATACAGCGTAAGGACTTACGTGGCGAAAATGGAGAAATCTTACTCCATTTTCACCTCGCCACAAAAAGCAGCCGTAAGAAGCCTTACGCTGACTATTGGAGCCCCGTAATTCCCTAAACTAGCTGCTAAATAAACCTAACACCTAACGCATGCGCAATGTCTATCTAGCTGTCAACCGCGATCTGCTAAATAAAACCTAACATCTAACGCATGCGCAATGTCTATCTACCTGTCAACCGCGATCCCCCGCTGCAATCCCTAATAAAGTATTTAACCCCTAAACCGCCACCATCTACATAAACTAACCCCCTACTGTGAGCCCCTAAAACCGCCACCATCTAACTGATCTATCCCCTACTGTGAGCCCCTAAAACCGCCACCATCTACCTGATCTATCCCCTAATCTGACCCCTTACACTGCCGCCAGCTATATTAATATTATTAACCCCTAATCTAATATCCATAAAGTAATAAGCTCTATTACCAGCCCTTAAAAGGGCCTTTTGCGGGGCTTTGCCCCAAAGTTAACAGCTCTTTTGCCCTATAACATGCACTCCCTACACTGCCGCCACCTATATTAATGGTATTAACCCCTAATGTAAGCCCCTTACACCGCCGCCATCTATATTAAAATTATTAACCCCTAATTTAATCTACCTACCCTGCTGCCAGCTATATTATCTATATTAACCCTAAGTATATTATAGTTAATATAGTTATTACATTATATATATTAACTATATTAGCCCTAATTATATTAGGGTTAATATAGTTAATATAGTTACTATAGTATTTATATTAACAATATTAACTCTATCTAACCCTAACACCCCTAACTAAATTCTTATTAAATAAATCTAATTTATATTATAAACTAAAATATTCCTATTTAAATCTAAATACTTACCTATAAAATAAACCCTAAGATAGCTATAATATAATTAATAATTACATTGTAGCTATGTTAGGGTTTATATTTATTTTACAGGTAAATTGTTAATTATTTTAACTAGGTATAATAGCTATTAAATTTACAAAAAAAAAACAAAACACTAAATTACAAAAAATAAAAAAAAATTACAAGATTTTTAAGCTAATTACACCTATTCTAAGCCCCCTAATAAAATAATAAAGCCCCCCAAAATAAAAAAAATTCCATACCCTATTCTAAATTAAAAAAAGTTCAAAGCTCTTTTACCTTACCAGCCCTTAAAAGGGCCTTTTGTGGGGGCATGCCCCAAAGAAAACTGCTCTTTTGCCTGAAAAAAAAAACACAATACCACCCCCCAACATTACAACCCACCACCCACATACCCCTAATCTAACCCAAACCCCCCTTAAATAAACCTAACACTACCCCCCTGAAGATCTCCCTACCTTGTCTTAACCACACCGGGCCAAACTCCTCATCCGATCCGGGCAATGTCTTTATCTAAGCGGCAGCAAAGTCTTCTTCCATCCGGCAGCATCTTCCATCAAGCGGCATCTTCAATCTTCATTTTGGCTGATTGGTTCAGCCAATCGGATTGAACTTGAATCTGATTGGCTGATTCAATCAGCCAATCAGATTTTTCTACCTTAATTCCGATTGGCTGATAGAATCCTATCAGCCAATCGGAATTCGACGGACACCATCTTGGATGACGTCATTTAAAGGTACCTCATTCGTCGTTCAGTCGTCGGCCGGGATGGATGCTCCGCGTCGGAGGAGCGACGAATGAAGATTGAAGATGCCGCTTGATGGAAGATGCTGCCGGATGGAAGAAGACTTTGCTGCCGCTTGGATAAAGACATCGCCCGGATCGGATGAGGAGTTCGGCCCAGTGTGGTGAAGACAAGGTAGGGAGATCTTCAGGGGGGTAGTGTTAGGTTTATTTAAGGGGGGTTTGGGTTAGATTAGGGGTATGTGGATGGTGGGTTGTAATGTTGGGGGGTGGTATTGTGTTTTTTTTTTCAGGCAAAAGAGCAGTTTTCTTTGGGGCATGCCCACACAAAAGGCCCTTTTAAGGGCTGGTAAGGTAAAAGAGCTTTGAACTTTTTTTAATTTAGAATAGGGTAGGGAATTTTTTTTATTTTGGGGGGCTTTATTATTTTATTAGGGGGATTAGAATAGGTTTAATTAGCTTGAAAATCTTGTAATCTTTTTTTATTTTAGTGTTTGTTTTTTGTAATTTAGTTTAGTTTATTTAATTGTATTTTTAGATAGATATTTGTAGTTTATTTCATTTATTGATAGTGTAGGTGTATTTGTAACTTAGGTTAGGATTTATTTTACAGGTAATTGGGTAATTATTTTAACTAGGTAGCTATTAAATAGTTAATAACTATTTAATAGCTATTATACCTAGTTAAAATAATTAACAATTTACCTGTAAAATAAATATAAACCCTAACATAGCTACAATGTAATTATTAATAATATTGTAGCTATCTTAGGGTTTATTTTATAGGTAAGTATTTAGATTTAAATAGGAATATTTTAATTAATAATATTAATATTAGATTTATTTTAATAAGAGTTTAGTTAGGATGTTAGAGTTAGATAGGGTTATTATACTTAATATATATATAATATAATAACGATATTAACTATATTAACCCTAATATAATTAGGGTTAATATAGTTAATATATATAATATAATAACTATATTAACTATATTAACCCTAATATAATTAGGGTTAAAATAGTTAATATAGCTGGCGGCGGTGTAGGGGGATTAGATTAGCGGTTAATACATTTATTATAGGTGGTCGCGGTGTAGGGGGATGTAGATTGTAGGCAAAAGAGCAGTTTACTTTGTGACAAAGCCCCGCCAAAAGCCCTTTTAAGGGCTGGCAAAAGAGCTGAATTCTTTGGGGCATGCCCCGCAAAAAGCCCTTTTAAGGGCTGGCAAAAGAGCTGTTACTTTGGGGCAATGCCACGCAAAAACATAATTTATGTAAGAACTTACCTGATAAATTCATTTCTTTCATATTAGCAAGAGTCCATGAGCTAGTGACGTATGGGATATACATTCCTACCAGGAGGGGCAAAGTTTCCCAAACCTCAAAATGCCTATAAATACACCCCTCACCACACCCACAAATCAGTTTAACGTATAGCCAAGAAGTGGGGTGATAAGAAAAAAGTGCGAAAGCATAAAAAAACAGAATTTATGTTTACCTGATAAATTACTTTCTCCAACGGTGTGTCCGGTCCACGGCGTCATCCTTACTTGTGGGATATTCTCTTCCCCAACAGGAAATGGCAAAGAGCCCAGCAAAGCTGGTCACATGATCCCTCCTAGGCTCCGCCTACCCCAGTCATTCGACCGACGTTAAGGAGGAATATTAGCATAGGAGAAACCATATGGTACCGTGGTGACTGTAGTTAAAGAAAATAAATTATCAGACCTGATTAAAAAAACCAGGGCGGGCCGTGGACCGGACACACCGTTGGAGAAAGTAATTTATCAGGTAAACATAAATTCTGTTTTCTCCAACATAGGTGTGTCCGGTCCACGGCGTCATCCTTACTTGTGGGAACCAATACCAAAGCTTTAGGACACGGATGAAGGGAGGGAGCAAATCAGGTCACCTAAATGGAAGGCACCACGGCTTGCAAAACCTTTCTCCCAAAAATAGCCTCAGAAGAAGCAAAAGTATCAAACTTGTAAAATTTGGTAAAAGTGTGCAGTGAAGACCAAGTCGCTGCCCTACATATCTGATCAACAGAAGCCTCGTTCTTGAAGGCCCATGTGGAAGCCACAGCCCTAGTGGAATGAGCTGTGATTCTTTCGGGAGGCTGCCGTCCGGCAGTCTCGTAAGCCAATCTGATGATGCTTTTAATCCAAAAAGAGAGAGAGGTAGAAGTTGCTTTTTGACCTCTCCTTTTACCGGAATAAACAACAAACAAGGAAGATGTTTGTCTAAAATCCTTTGTAGCATCTAAATAGAATTTTAGAGCGCGAACAACATCCAAATTGTGCAACAAACGTTCCTTCTTTGAAACTGGTTTCGGACACAGAGAAGGTACGATAATCTCCTGGTTAATGTTTTTGTTAGAAACAACTTTTGGAAGAAAACCAGGTTTAGTACGTAAAACCACCTTATCTGCATGGAACACCAGATAAGGAGGAGAACACTGCAGAGCAGATAATTCTGAAACTCTTCTAGCAGAAGAAATTGCAACTAAAAACAAAACTTTCCAAGATAATAACTTAATATCAACGGAATGTAAGGGTTCAAACGGAACCCCCTGAAGAACTGAAAGAACTAAATTGAGACTCCAAGGAGGAGTCAAAGGTTTGTAAACAGGCTTAATTCTAACCAGAGCCTGAACAAAGGCTTGAACATCTGGCACAGCTGCCAGCTTTTTGTGAAGTAACACAGACAAGGCAGAAATCTGTCCCTTCAGGGAACTTGCAGACAATCCTTTTTCCAATCCTTCTTGAAGGAAGGATAGAATCTTAGGAATCTTAACCTTATCCCAAGGGAATCCTTTAGATTCACACCAACAGATATATTTTTTCCAAATTTTGTGGTAAATCTTTCTAGTTACAGGCTTTCTGGCCTGAACCAGAGTATCGATAACAGAATCTGAGAACCCTCGCTTCGATAGGATCAAGCGTTCAATCTCCAAGCAGACAGCTGGAGTGAAACCAGGTTCGGATGTTCGAACGGACCCTGAACAAGAAGGTCTCGTCTTAAAGGTAGCTTCCAAGGTGGAGCCGATGACATATTCACCAGATCTGCATACCAAGTCCTGCGTGGCCACGCAGGAGCTATCAAGATCACCGACGCCCTCTCCTGATTGATCCTGGCTACCAGCCTGGGGATGAGAGGAAACGGCGGGAACACATAAGCTAGTTTGAAGGTCCAAGGTGCTACTAGTGCATCCACTAGAGCCGCCTTGGGATCCCTGGATCTGGACCCGTAGCAAGGAACTTTGAAGTTCTGACGAGAGGCCATCAGATCCATGTCTGGAATGCCCCACAGCTGAGTGACTTGGGCAAAGATTTCCGGATGGAGTTCCCACTCCCCCGGATGCAATGTCTGACGACTCAGAAAATCCGCTTCCCAATTTTCCACTCCTGGGATGTGGATAGCAGACAGGTGGCAGGAGTGAGACTCCGCCCATAGAATGATTTTGGTCACTTCTTCCATCGCCAGGGAACTCCTTGTTCCCCCCTGATGGTTGATGTACGCAACAGTTGTCATGTTGTCTGATTGAAACCGTATGAACTTGGCCCTCGCTAGCTGAGGCCAAGCCTTGAGAGCATTGAATATCGCTCTCAGTTCCAGAATATTTATCGGTAGAAGAGATTCTTCCCGAGACCAAAGACCCTGAGCTTTCAGGGATCCCCAGACCGCGCCCCAGCCCATCAGACTGGCGTCGGTCGTGACAATGACCCACTCTGGTCTGCGGAATGTCATCCCTCGTGACAGGTTGTCCAGGGACAGCCACCAACGGAGTGAGTCTCTGGTCTTCTGATTTACTTGTATCTTCGGAGACAAGTCTGTATAGTCCCCATTCCACTGACTGAGCATGCACAGTTGTAATGGTCTTAGATGAATGCGTGCAAAAGGAACTATGTCCATTGCCGCTACCATCAACCCGATCACTTCCATGCACTGAGCTATGGAAGGCAGAGGAACGGAATGAAGTATCCGACAAGAGTCTAGAAGCTTTGTTTTTCTGGCCTCTGTCAGAAATATCCTCATTTCTAAGGAGTCTATTATTGTTCCCAAGAAGGGAACCCTTGTTGACGGAGATAGAGAACTCTTTTCCACGTTCACTTTCCATCCGTGAGATCTGAGAAAGGCCAGGACTATGTCCGTGTGAGCCTTTGCTTGAGTAAGGGACGACGCTTGAATTAGAATGTCGTCCAAGTAAGGTACTACAGCAATGCCCCTTGGTCTTAGCACAGCTAGAAGGGACCCTAGTACCTTTGTGAAAATCCTTGGAGCAGTGGCTAATCCGAAAGGAAGCGCCACGAACTGGTAATGCTTGTCCAGGAATGCGAACCTTAGGAACCGATGATGTTCCTTGTGGATAGGAATATGTAGATACGCATCCTTTAAATCCACCGTGGTCATGAATTGACCTTCCTGGATGGAAGGAAGAATAGTTCGAATGGTTTCCATCTTGAACGATGGAACCTTGAGAAACTTGTTTAAGATCTTGAGATCTAAGATTGGTCTGAACGTTCCCTCTTTTTTGGGAACTATGAACAGATTGGAGTAGAACCCCATCCCTTGTTCTCTTAATGGAACAGGATGAATCACTCCCATTTTTAACAGGTCTTCTACACAATGTAAGAATGCCTGTCTTTTTATGTGGTCTGAAGACAACTGAGACCTGTGGAACCTCCCCCTTGGGGGAAGCCCCTTGAATTCCAGAAGATAACCTTGGGAGACTATTTCTAGTGCCCAAGGATCCAGAACATCTCTTGCCCAAGCCTGAGCCGTTTTTAACTTTAACCCCTTTACAGTCCCTGGTATCTGCTTTGCTGAGACCCAACCAAGCCCAAAGGGGAATACGATACCAAATGACGCCTTCAGAAAGTCTTTTCTAAGTATCAGAGCTCCTCTCACATGCGACTGCATGCCATGCCTCTCAAAAACAAGTGCGCAACACCGGCGCGAAAATGAGACTCTGCCTATGCTTTGGGAAAGCCCCTAAAGAATAAGGTGTCTAAAACAGTGCCTGCCGATATTATTATATCAAAATACCCAAATAAAATGATTCCTCAAGGCTAAATATGTGTTAATAATGAATCGATTTAGCCCAGAAAAAGTCTACAGTCTTAATAAGCCCATGTGAAGCCCTTATTTACAATCGTAATAAACATGGCTTACCGGATCCCATAGGGAAAATGACAGCTTCCAGCATTACATCGTCTTGTTAGAATGTGTCATACCTCAAGCAGCAAGAGACTCCACACTGTTCCCCCAACTGAAGTTAATTGCTCTCAACAGTCCTGTGTGGAACAGCCATGGATTTTAGTGACGGTTGCTAAAATCATTTTCCTCATACAAACAGAAATCTTCATCTCTTTTCTGTTTCTGAGTAAATAGTACATACCAGCACTATTTCAAAATAACAAACTCTTGATTGAATAATAAAAACTACAGTTAAACACTAAAAAACTCTAAGCCATCTCCGTGGAGATGTTGCCTGTACAACGGCAAAGAGAATGACTGGGGTAGGCGGAGCCTAGGAGGGATCATGTGACCAGCTTTGCTGGGCTCTTTGCCATTTCCTGTTGGGGAAGAGAATATCCCACAAGTAAGGATGACGCCGTGGACCGGACACACCTATGTTGGAGAAATAAGGAATTGGAATAGTTGTGCTTTATACAAAAAAATCATAACCACCACAAAAAAGGGTGGGCCTCATGGACTCTTGCTAATATGAAAGAAATTAATTTATCAGGTAAGTTCTTACATAAATTATGTTTTCTTTCATGTAATTAGAGAGAAAATTATCAAAGCGCCAATAGGACAAAGGCCGGGTCTAGGTTTAAAAATATGTCGTTTAATATTACAATAAATGTTTAAAATACAATAAAATATACCTAGAGTACAATAAAATATAATCAAATATAATCAAGGATCCAAGATTTTACAATATGTGGCCACAATAAAAACAAATGTAACAAACCTTGACAAGATCAGTGCTTTGGACTGTCTAAAACATAATCTGTGTATTGGCAATATGTCTGCTAAAGGGTATACCCGTAGTAGGGGTGGCTGTCTGAGATGATTCACAGTGCTAAAAAGTGTCTCAAATTGACAGTGCTAATAGGTGTCTCCAAATAAATGTGAAAAAATAGTGCAAACAATGTCGCGAACAATGTTAATAAAAGAACATGTTGATAAAACGTAGTGGATAAAAAACAGTTGTGGATAAAAAACAGTATGATAATCAGTTGAAATTCAACAATATACAAATTGTGTGGTGTAATCAAACAATAGGTGATTCTTGTGTACTCCAAAAGAAAATTATAACATGATGGCAAACTCCAAAAAATGATTAAAATAATGACAAATGAAAAAAGAAAGAAAAATTCCTGAAGACAGTGAACAGTTCAACAACAATAAGGAATGTCAGAATTGAAAAAATGTACTTGTGTGTCCCAAACAAATGCAGTAGTTTTCCCAGTGTTATTTCCTAGTGTAGTCTCTCCCAAGTGTGCGGTGCAGATAGGACTCCTAAGTGTAGACCCAATCGGTTAGTTCAGTGTTCTGCCATATTGATCCTGTCTGTAAAAACAAGAGCAATAATAGTGCAGACGTTTTCAAAAATATCTACCTATCAGAGTATTACTTACCAGTCGACGCGTTTCGGTCATGCATTGACCTTTATCAAGACTGGTTTTTGCTAATTCCTTGTGTCTTTTTATACCTTTGTCTAATTATTGATTTTCGTACTACCGGAAGTGCAGTTTCCCACTTCCGGTTTCGGGTGGCAATAGTTAGTTGGTATCGTTATAAGAAAGAGCTTATCTATTAATCTATTTGCCGTTAGTTTATTTAGAAACTGCACTTCCGGTAGTACGAAAATCAATAATTAGGCAAAGGTATAAAAAGACACAAGGAATTAGCAAAAACCAGTCTTGATAATCCCTGCACCACTGGTTCAGCATACAGAGCTGAAGAGTTTGCATGTGAAAACGAGCAAAGGGGATCGCGTCCGATGCAGCAGTCATAAGACCTAGAATTTCCATGCATAAGGCTACCGAAGGGAATGATTGAGACTGAAGGTTTCGACAAGCTGAAAACAATTTTAGACGTCTCTTTAGACTCGTCAGAGTCATGGACACTGAATCTATCTGGAAACCTAAAAAGGTTACCCTTGTCTGAGGAATCAATGAACTTTTTGGTAAATTGATCCTCCAACCATGTTCTCGAAGAAACAATACAAGTCGATTCGTATGAGATTCTGCTAAATGTGAAGACTGAGCAAGTACCAAGATATCGTCCAAATAAGGAAATACCACAATACCCTGTTCTCTGATTACAGAGAGAAGGGCACCGAGAACCTTTGTAAAAATCCTTGGAGCTGATGCTAGGCCAAACGGCAGAGCCACAAACTGGTAATGCTTGTCTAGGAAAGAGAATCTCAGAAACTGATAGTGATCTGGATGAATCGGAATATGCAGATATGCATCCTGTAAATCTATTGTGGACATATAATGCCCTTGCTGAACAAAAGGCAGAATAGTCCTTATAGTTACCATCTTGAATGTTGGTATCCTTACATAATGATTCAAAATTTTTAAATCCAGAACTGGTCTGAAGGAATTCTCCTTCTTTGGTACAATGAAAAGATTTGAGTAAAACCCCAGCCCCTGTTCCAGAATTGGAACTGGCATAATTACTCCAGCCAACTCTAGATCTGAAACACATTTCAGAAATGCTTGAGCCTTCACTGGATTTACTGGGACACGGGAAAGAAAAAATCTTCTTGCAGGAGGCCTTATCTTGAAGCCTATTCTGTACCCTTGTGAAACAATGTTCTGAATCCAAAGATTGTGAATCGAATTGATCCAAATTTCTTTGAAAAATCGTAATCTGCCCCCTACCAGCTGAGCTGGAATGAGGGCCGCACCTTCATGTTGACTTGGGAGCTGGCTTTGGCTTTCTAAAAGGCTTGGATTTATTCCAGACTGGAGATGGTTTCCAAACTGATACTGCTCCTGTAGGGGAAGGATCAGGCTTTTGTTCCTTATTGTGACGAAAGGAACGAAAACGATTAGTAGACCTAAATTTACCTTTAGATTTTTTATCCTGTGATAAAAAAGTTCCTTTCCCTCCAGTAACAGTTGAAATAATAGAATCCAACCGTGAACCAAATAATTTATTACCCTGGAAAGAAAGGGAAAGCAAAGTTGACTTAGAAGACATATCAGCATTCCAAGTTTTAAGCCATAAAGCTCTTCTAGCTAAAATAGCTAGAGACATATACCTGACATCAACCCTGATGATATCAAAGATGGCATCACAAATAAAATTATTAGCATGTTGAAGAAGATTAACAATGCTATGAGAATTATGATCTGATACTTGTTGCGCTAAAGCTTCCAACCAAAAAGTTGAAGCTGCAGCAACATCCGCTAAAGATATAGCAGGTCTAAGAAGATTACCTGAACATAAGTAAGCTTTTCTTAGAAAGGATTCAATTTTCCTATCTAAAGGATCCTTAAAGGAAGTACTATCTGCCGTAGGAATAGTAGTACGTTTAGCAAGAGTAGAGATAGCCCCATCAACCTTAGGGATTTTGTCCCAAAACTCTAATCTGTCAGATGGCACAGGATATAATTGCTTAAAACGTTTAGAAGGAGTGAATGAATTACCCAAATTATTCCATTCCCTGGAAATTACTTCAGAAATAGCATCAGGGACAGGAAAAACTTCTGGAATAACTACAGGAGATTTAAAAACCTTATTTAAACGTTTAGATTTAGTATCAAGAGGACCAGATTCCTCTATCTCTAATGCAATTAAGACTTCTTTAAGTAAAGAACAAATAAATTCCATTTTGAATAAATATGAAGATTTATCAGCATCAACCTCTGAAACTGAATCCTCTGAACCAGAGGAAACATTATCAGAATCAGAATGATGATGTTCATTTAAAAATTCATCTGAAAAATGAGAAGTTTTAAAAGACATTTTCCGTTTACTAGAAGGAGGAATAACAGACATAGCCTTCTTAATGGATTTAGAAACAAAATCTCTTATGTTAACAGGAACACTCTGAGTATTAGATGTTGATGGAACAGCAACAGGTAATGTAACATTACTAAAGGAAATATTATCTGCATTAACAAGTTTGTCATGACATTCATTACAAACAACAGCTGGAGGAACAGATAACACAAGTTTACAGCAAATACACTTAACTTTGGTAGATCCAACATCAGGCAGCGATTTTCCAGAAGTATCTTCTGACTCAGTGTCAATCTGGGACATCTTGCAATATGTAATAGAAAAAACAACATATAAAGCAAAATTGATCAAATTCCTTAAATGACAGTTTCAGGAATGGGAAAAAATGCCAGTGAACAAGCTTCTAGCAACCAGAAGCAAATAAACAATTAGACTTAAATAATGTGGAGACAATAATGACGCCCATATTTTTTAGCGCCAAAAAAGACGCCCACATTATTTGGCGCCTAAATGCCTTTAGCGCCAAAAATGACGCCACATCCGGTAACGCCGACACTTTTGGCGCAAAAACGTCAAAAATGACGCAACTTCCGGTGACAAGAACGACGCCGGAAATAACAAATAATTTTTTGCGCCAAAAAAGTCTGCGCCAAGAATGACGCAATAAAATGAAGCATTTTCAGCCCCCGCGAGCCTAACAGCCCACAGGGAAAAAAGTCAAATTTTAAGGTAAGAAAAAAATTGATTATTCAAATGCATTATCCCATATAATGAAACTGACTGTCTGAAATAAGGAATGTTGAACATCCTGAATCAAGGCAAATAAATGTTTAAACACAATTATTTAGAACTTTATATAAAAGTGCCCAACCATAGCTTAGAGTGTCACAAAAATAAGACTTACTTACCCCAGGACACTCATCTACATGTAGTAGAAAGCCAAACCAGTACAGAAACGAGAATCAGTAGAGGTAATGGTATATAAGAGTATATCGTCGAACTGAAAAGGGAGGTAAGAGATGAATCTCTACGACCGATAACAGAGAACCTATGAAATAGACCCCGTAGAAGGAGATCATTGAATTCAAATAGGCAATACTCTCTTCACATCCCTCTGACATTCACTGCACGCTGAGAGGAAAACCGGGCTCCAACCTGCTGCGGAGCGCATATCAACGTAGAATCTAGCACAAACTTACTTCACCACCTCCACAGGAGGCAAAGTTTGTAAAACTGATTTGTGGGTGTGGTGAGGGGTGTATTTATAGGCATTTTGAGGTTTGGGAAACTTTGCCCCTCCTGGTAGGAATGTATATCCCATACGTCACTAGCTCATGGACTCTTGCTAATTACATGAAAGAAAAGCCCTTTTCAGGGCTATTTGTAGGGTTAGACTTAGGTTTAGTGGTAGGGATAGTTTAGTATTTTAGGGGTTAAATAATTTAATATAGATGGCGGTGGGGTAGGGGGATTAGATTAGGGGTTAATAATTTTAAAATAGATGGCGGCGGTGTTAGGGGCTCACTTTAGGGGGTTATAGATTTAATATAGCTGGCGGTGGTTTAGGGGTTAATAACTTTATTAGGTTGCGGCGGGGTTTGGGAGCGGCGGTTTAGGGGTTAATACATATTTTGTTGTTAGGCTAGTGAGGGGGGATAGCGGATAGAGGGTTAGACGTGTCGGGCTATGTTAGGGAGGCGTGTTATACGTGTCGGGCTATGTTAGGGAGGCGTGTTAGACAGTGCGGGTGATTTCATAGTTTAGTCAGGTTTTGTAGGCGCCGGCAGTTTCTAACGTGATGCCAGCAATTTGTACTTGCGCAGATTTCTGGACATCGCTGGTTTATCCGACTTACGGCACGTTAGCATCTGACAGCGCCGTATATTGGATAGCTCGAATGGCGAGCTGAAACTGCGGGCGACGCAGGTTCCCTCTCTTGCGCTGCAAACTATGCCGTATATCGGATCGCGCCCCTGATTTTTAACGAAACATACCAAGAGTATTGCTTGGTTTTATTATTTTGTGTGAGTTTTTTAAACACACTATGCATTAGCTTGAAAAAAGCAACTTGCTTCATAAAACGTTGTTGTATTTTGTAGGCTAATGAGGTTGCATATCAGAGCTGCTAGAGTATAGTCCCATGCTTTGGGGAAAGATAAAACCTGCTTAGCTAATTGTGATGGAATGACTTGCTACAAAAACAGACTCCAAAAACACTACACCTAATTATGAGGTTGATGACAATCTATAATTTGATAATTATCAGAATGTTAACAGCTGCCAATGAGCCATTTTAAAAGTCACTGTTTATCAGCAGCACTTTTTTCATAATCATTTTGTTGAAAAATGTCCCTATGCTTAACATGAGCCAATCCTGATTTTTCTATCACAATCCAAATTCCGTACCTAATGACACATTTAAGAGTAATTTTTCACTTATAAAATTCAACAGTTTTCCCATGGGCACACTAAGATTACCCTTCCACCATTCTGAATGACAATGACCGCAAAAACAGATACAAATGCTTCCTGCTTGATCGGTTAACCCCTTAAAGTCGTTAGGACGTTCAATGCCATCCTAACTGCACTGGGCTTTAGCGCCGTTAGGACGGAATGGAACGTCCTAGCCATTCTGCTGCAAATTAGTACTGGCAGGAAGGGTTTAAAGTTAAAAATAATAAATAATAATAATATAACTAGTTAAAATTTAAAAAATAAAATGAGCAGAATTGATAAACCAATAACACACATGCCAACTATAAACAGATAAACACACACATATTTTGGAGTAGGTTAACAGCACGTTACCCAGTGGCGTCACTAGGGGGGTGCGGGCCGCACCTGGGTGACACCCTCCAGGGGGTGACACCACCATAAAAAAAAAATAAAAAAAAAATTTAATTTTATTGAAATTCAAAGAAATACATGTAGAGATGCATAGTTTTTTTTTATTAGAGGGGCAGGCATTTGTGAACATTAATGGGACTGGGGACTGCTAGCCTAAACCTGCCTGCTTATCTGTGCTCACTGATGTGTGGAGCAGTGTAGTCACTCACTGCTGTGCTATCTCTCTAAACGGGAACTGGGAAATCATGAGGGGGATGCCTGGCACCTGACCACATGACTGTCTGACACTGTCTCTAAAGTGAAGGAGCCACGTATGATGCCCACCAGACCGTTACGGTCACGGTACACTAAGTGCACACTGAAGAGGTAGGAGGGGAGGGCGGGCGGGCAGGGATCCGGGGGTGGGCAGAGTGCAGAGGTGATTGGCCATAAGAAGCGGTAGGCACGTGGCCCGGGGCTGTGCATTGACAGACTTGGAACAGAGTCAGAGAGCAGAATTTTCATAGTTTGCACGCCTAAACCTTTTCTTTAGTGGTTTATTTTAGAGTGCTCTGTTTATGTTTCATTTGATGCTCTGCTGAGCCAGGGAGCAGCTCTAGGCATGAGCTTTATAATTAATGCAGTGCAGTTTACATATTTTGTATGTGTGTGTGTCTGAGTTTTTGTGTGTGTGTGTGTCTCATTGTTTTTGTGTGTGTGTCTTTGTGTGTGTGAGTGTGCATCTGAGTGTGCATCTGAGTGTGTTTTTAAGTGTGTCTGAGTGTTTGTATGTGTGTGTGCCTGTGTTTTTGTGTGTGTCTGCTTTCTGGGGGGGGGGGGGGGTGTGACACCATAACTTACCGCACCGGGTGACACCAACCCTAGTGACGCCACTGACGTTACCTACCAGCACTACATTCTCTCAAAAACGATAAATCACATACTTTAACCTGTGGTGTAATTGCTAAACTCCCAGAATCGCCATTTTGTGTTGCTTTAACAAAGCAACTATTTCAAGCTTATGGGGTATTAATGGGAGAAATGTTTTGGGATTGTGATCACAGGAAAAAACCACTGACAAATACTGATCACAGTTCAGGAAACCTTATCTGCTAGAAAACAAGTGAAATATTTTCATCAACTCCTTTATTTATTAATATAAAGATGTCTGCTATCTGATACAGTGAAAAGTCTAAAAAAAAAAATCTTTCTGAATAACCTGACAAATAAATACTTAAATAAAGATAACAAGTGACTGTGCTCTGAAAAGTCAAGCCTTAGTTTGGCACAGTGTGTTTAAAGGCCATATCTGTCATTACTTACACAGTATAAACAGTATTTACTACTTTGAAATGTAAGCATTTCCTCTTATTCTTTGAAAGCCTTGGAAAGGACATCTTGAGCTTAAAGGGTCATTCTAGTGCAATAAATTTTCATTATTCAGAAAGGGCATGCCATTTTAAACAATTTTCAAATTTACATCTATCACCAATTTTGCTTTGTTCTCTTGGTATTCTTAGTTGAAAGCTAAACCTAGGAGGTTCATATGCTATTTTCTAAGCCATTGAAGACCACCTCTCATCTCAGGACAGTTTTTCACCACTAGAGGGTGTTAGTTCATGTGTTTCATATAGCTAACACTATCTATGCTCATGCACGTGGAGTTCCTAGGAGCCAGCACTGATTGGCTAAAATGCAAGTCTGTCAAAAGAACTGAAATAAGGGGCAGTTTGCAGAGGCTTAGATACAAGATAATTACAGAGGTAAAAAGTGCATTAATATAAGTGTGTTGGTTATGCAAAACTAGGGAATGGGTAATAAAAGGTATTATCTATCTTTTAAAGCAATAAATATTCTGGTGTAGACTGTCCCTTCTATCTTTTAAAGCAATAAATATTCTGGTGTAGACTGTCCCTTTAACTTTAAACATATTCTTCAACACTTTCAAATACTCAACAGTGTATGTTTTTGTAAGTTTGTTTGGTGTCACTGATTACAAAATCTGTCCAAAATAAGAACTGTCCACTTGAAGACTATCCATTTATATTTAATTAAATGATCTTACTATATTAGTGCTGTGCAGCAGAGATCGAGAGAATGGTTTTAAAATTAGTGACTACACTATAAACTACCTGCAATTATCTCTAAGGCTGTTTTAAAAATTTTAGAAAAATGTATAAATGTATTAATGGGACATAAAAGTGTGTTTAAATCATGCAATGTACTACTGTGAGCTAGCTAAGCACATTTGATGAGCTAATGACGGGAGACATATGTGTGTAACCACCAATAGCCAGCTAGCTCATTGCTGCTCTTGAGACATCCTAGTTAAGGTTTTCAACAAAGGATACCAAGAGAATTAAGTAAGACCTTGATCATAATATTTCTGATATTGGCTCCTAAGATCAAGGTTTTGACCAATGATTGTCAGTGTGTTTTTTTTTAGTAATCACAATCCTAAATGTATTTGGTTGAGAAAAGTCCTTGACCAAGAAATGGTTTTTAATCTAAAACCTCACAAAAGTGTGTATTCTTTTTTCATTAAGTATTATTGGGATAGAAACTGGAAATCAAAAGGAAACTGGAAAATACAATAACCATTTAGCAGCTTTAAATTTTACATTGTTGTTGTTTGACTTGATCCCTTTGTACAGTGTGCCCAAAAAACATTCAAAAACCTGTGATTGAGATCTGGAAAAATGTATATATGCAGCCAAAAGCCCGGTTGATAGGTGGTAATAAGACCCCAAATTTGGAAACAGAAGCAAATTGAAAAGTCTCTTAAAATGCATGCTCTATCTGAACCCTGCAAGTATAATTCTGACTTATGTGCCCTTTAATTAAAAAAATACAACAGACTAATTCCTTTTGAAATTTGATAAGCATTTATAAGCTGGAAACCAACCTCCCAAGCACATGAAAGAAAGTAAAATAAAGCTATTGAACCACACTATAGGGCCCTTGAATTTCCTGCAAACTTGGTTCCACCAAAACATGACAGGCTCTAATCCATTAGCTCATGTAATTTTAAGACTATCGACCCTACACAACTGTGTATTTGTCCCCCGCAAAAGGGTTAAAAACACACAGTAGAAATACTGATCGGGACTGCCGCTGATCTAATCAGCAACACTAGATCCACATCTGAGTCGTGCCTGACCAGTCATAATTCTGGAACATACAAAATAAATCTACCAGGGTTCTTTCAGTATATTAAGGGGTCCTCCAGTTCTCTAAACCAGGGGTCAGCAACCTTGGGTTCCCCAATATTTTGGAACTACATTTCCTATGATGCTGAGACACTCTTTAGACTGTCTGAGCATCATGGGAAATGTAGTTTCAAAACATCTGTGAGCCCAAAGTTGCTGACCCCTGCCCTAAATTCTCAACTTCTTTTACATTTAAAAATATACCCCAATGCAGCCTCACAAACCCCAATTATGACCTTAAAATAATGATACAATAAAGAATACTTAATGGCATATGTATACTTTTAGCCACCAACAGAAAAATGTTTACCAGTGTCCTAGGAGGTGAAGTCATACTTTTACATATAACAGGCTCCTTCCAGCAATACTACTTTATACAAGATTCTGAAAAAATATTGTAGGCTACCAATACAAATATGTAGAAGCTTAGGGTCACATACTGTAAGTACTGTAACCTTAAAGGGACACTGAACCCATTTTTTTTATTCAGATAGAGCATGCAATTGCAATCAACTTTCTAATTTACTCCTATTATAAATTTTTCTTCGTTCTCTTGCTATCTTTATTTGAAAATCATGAATGTAAATCTTAGCAGCCAGCCCATTTTAGGTTCAGCACCATGGATATCGCTTGCATTTTGGAGGCTGACATTTACCCACCAATAAGCAAGTATAACCCAGGTTCTCAACCAAAAATGGGCCGGCTCCCTTGCATCACATTCCTGCTTTTTAAATAAAGATAGCAAGAGAACGAAGAAAAATTGATAATAGGAGTAAATTAGAAAGTTGCTTAAAATTGCATGCGCTATCTGAATCGTCAAAGAATAAAAAATGTGATTTGTGTCCCTTTAAAGCTGTTAGAACAGTAAGATGGAGTTTTAAACCTTCTTGATTAAAGGGACATGAAACCCAATTTTTTCCTTTCAGGATTCAGATAGAGAATACAATTTAAAACAACTTTCCAGTTTATTTCTATTATCAAATTTGTTTCATTCTCTTGCTATCATTTCTTGAAGGAGCAGCAATGCAGTACTGGTTGCTGACTGAACACATGGGGTGAGCCAATGACAATAGGTGTATAGATGCAGTCACCAATCAGCAGCTAGAACCTAGGTTATTTGCTGCTCCTGATCTTTCCTAGATAAGCCTCTCAGCAAAGGATAACAAGAGAAGGAAGCAAATTAAATAATAAAAGTAAATTGGAAAGTTGTTTAAAATTGTATGTTCTACCTAAATCATTAAATACAAAAATTGGGTTTCATGTCCCTTTAATCATAAAGGTTTAAAACTCCAGCTTACTGTTCTAACAGCTTTAAGGTTACAGTACTTATGTGACCCTAAGCTTCTACATATTTGTATTGGTAGCCTACATCATTTTGTCAGAATCTTGTATAAACTAGTATTGCTGGAAGGAGCCTGTTATATGTAAAAGCTTGACTCCACCTCCTAGGACACTGGTAAACACTTTTCTGTAGGTGTATAGATGCAGCCGCCAATCAGCAGCTAGAACCTAGGTTCTTTCCTATATAAACCTTTCAGCAAAGGATAACAAGAGAAGGAAGCAAATTAAATAATAGAAGTAAATTGAAAAGTTGTTTAAAATTGTATTCTCTATCTGAATCATGAAATTTTTTTTGGGGGGGGGGTTCATGTCCTTTTAATTTTCTTATAAAGTTACTATTGACATGCTTCATCTGTCTCAAGTGACAACGTCTATGGCTAAGGTAAAGAAAGGAAAAAAAAACACTTTGACCTCCTGTGATTTTCTGAGGTAATCAACCTTTTGTTTTGTATCTGTTCTTGCAACTTCCTGTTTGCGGCCAACAGAGCTGCTTCTGGTGAATGCTGATCAAAAAGGACATCTTGTCAAGCACGTGCAGAGCAGCAGCTTACAGCCCCCGCTGCTTCCTGTGTTCTACACAAGCCATTTGCCAGAAAAAGGATAGCGAGTAGGCACATAATGCAGCAGATCTGAAAAAGCTGCAGAGATAGATAATGCCTTGGAAAACACACAGAGAATAAACAGCACATAATGGAGTCTCTTCATCAAACAGCCTGTATAAACGATACAATCTGTATTTCTTTATTTTAAGCACTGTATATTTAGCAACTCCTATGTTTCACCAACCTGTGTGACCTTGTAAAAAGCTTGTTTTAAAAATGACTCTAGAGATGAATGGATTGATCTGCAGATGCATTTTTCTTTCTATTCGTTGTTAAAAATTTACCTTTTTTATGAATTCTAGAATTTCTAAAAATCACATAAAAATGATTCATTATCAGGTTATGTAAATTTTTGAAGATCAGAACAAACTGACAATACTATGTGAAGTGCTTTTATCTTTATAGATACACGCCAATTGCTAAGCTTTTATGCTGCAGACCATTCAGGATATACTATATATTGGACAGAAAAAAAAGGACTATTTGGAAGCATAAGAAGAGAGGGTCATTGAGCAGCAAGCATATTAAAATGACTTCCATCAAGGACAGATCCCTTTAACCCTTTACTTTCACAAGGATAAGGAACACAATGTGTAAAAAAAAAAAAGACACATTTCTGTTCTCTGAAACAGGATGTCTCTGTAACACTACCACATACAGAGCACGTGTTTTATACAAGGGAAATTGTTGTTTGTAGGTAAGAATATGTCTTTACATGTCAGTCTATTTTAATTCTTTCAGTAACAGAACATTCTTAACATGTTTGATTCATCAGAACCTGTACATTATGAGAAAAATATGGTTTTACCCAGCTGGCACCACTATTCACAAATGAAGGGAATCCTAAACTCAAAATGTAATTACTTATATTAAAATGAAAACTTAGCAACAAACATTAGTAAATGTCATTTCATCATTTTTCCTGCCTCTGTAAGCAAGCTCTGAAAACTTTTTTCCACTTTTCTCCAGAAATGCTAGAATGCAACCTACAGGAACTTGTAAACTAACCCTTTAACATTCTACACAGTGGTTTTTTGATAAGTGCAAAATTAAAGTGAATGTCAATTTTGATGCTAAAGTGCCCGGTTTTTAAAAATTTGATTAAAAACAGGGGCACTTTAATTCATCAAAATTTACATTTCACTCCTGTTGAGAAAAAAAACTTACCTTTTAATCTTCACAGCAGCTCCAGCTTCCTCCGGTCGTTGCAAGCCATTTCTGACGTCAGAAATGATGGATAGGTCATCCTCCAATCAAGGCTTCCCCCCCGGGGGAATCAGTGTCTGATTCAAGGCCGAAATTGGAGGAAGCCGGATTCCTCATTTTAGACCCAGGAAGAGGCTTTGCAACGGGCGGAGAAAGCTGGAGCTGCTGTCAAGATTAAAAGGTAAGGTTTTTTTCACAACAGGAGTGAAATGTAAATTTTGATGAATTAAAGTGCCCCTGTTTTTAATCAAATTTCTAAAAAACCGGGCACTTTAGCATCAACATTTACATTAACTTTAACTCTACTTAGCTGCTCACTGATGTTATCACTAATGTGCACACTAACCATTGCCAACTCTTACATATGTACTGAGTAGACAGGTGCACAGGACACATAATATAAGGTGTCTGCAAGAGTTATTACTTGACCAGCCAGAAGTTTCCCACAGCTTTTAAAGGCTTAGGAGGGTGCATTAGCATTTTATATGTCACTATTCAAACATTATGAGCAAAAATTGCTTCAGCTGTAGTGTAAAGTTTTACTAACATCTGTGATAATTTCTGAAATACAGCCTTAAAGAAAGTTTGCACATTTACTCTGCAAAGCCATGATAGTAAGCAATAATGATATATACAATTATATAATAATAATTGTGCATATCAGACTTTATACACTTGACTTAAAGGGACATGAAACCCAAATTTTTTCTTTCATGATTTAGAAAGAGCTTACAATTATAAACAACTTTCTAATTTACTTCTATTATCTAAGTAGAGAGAAACATCAGGCCATGAAAAACTAGGTAAGGATTTCACATTGCAAGGCAGCCATCTCAGACACTCTGTGCGCTGAAACAATAGCCAGTAGAAAAAAACAAAAAGATTAAAGAACCTTTCAAGACAGAAAATCTTAATGTTAATTCTATGCAAAATCCCAAAACGGAGCCTTCTGCAAAACTTAGAACAAGATGTAAACTCCAAGGAGGGTCACTAGATCTAAACACAGGCCTGATCTAGTCAAAGCCTGAACAACTGGAAGCTCCATGAGCCTCTCAAGCAGTAAAACAGATAGGGTCGAAATCAGTCCCCTAAGAGAGCTAACAGAAGGCCCTTCCCCAGAGCACCCTGGAGAAAGGGAAGGATCCTGGAAAACCTGGCCTTATGCCAGGAGAATCCCCGCTCTACTACTAGAAGAATTAGGTCCTGAATCCCTTATGATAGATGTGACTATACACATGCTTATGAGCTAGAACAAGAGTAACAACATTCTTTCAGAAAAAAACCTCTCTTGGCTAAGACTAAGCGTTCAATTCCACGCAGTCAACATCAGAGAGTCCTGGTTGTGATGAACACAAGGACGCTGCTCATGCAGATCCCTGTAACAAGGTCCATGGAGGCGAAGCCCCTAAACTGCGATACAACTCTAGACATAAACGGAGCAAACCATCTCACTGACGTCTTCTCCTGCTAGGATTGACCATCCACAACAAAAAGTGACATGGCCGAAGAGAAGAAGGTTAAAAGAAACCTCTAAGTAATGCTAAATGTCTAGCATATTCAGGAAAAGGCCAGAGCCCCACCTGGATTCAAACCCACCTTCTGCTACAGAAGCGGTGGAGCCAACACTAACACCTTGAAAGCCTAATCGGCTTTCCATCCGACACAAACATTCAAACAGGGAATGATTGCAGGGGACATCTGAACCTGAAGAGTACGCTCATAGATAGGGTCGCTGGCAATGAGCCAACGTGGGCTTCCGCCCACCACCAAACACGAGACCCCCCATCTAGCAGGAGGAACAGTCCTTCTTCAAAAGAAGGTCTCCCCACTGAGAGGTCCCAACTGGTACGAACCCAGAAGACCAAATCCTCCAAGCAGAATGCTCATTGAGGAACCAAAGGAATAATTGGAAGGAAACTCCCAACCCACGGACCTCCCTAGGGCACGCTCTCCCCAACGATTAGGAAGCGACAGGGTCAAAACCGCCCAGGGAGAACCAAGAGAAAAATTTCTGAGAACAGGAAGATCTGAACAGAATACTGGGAATTGATTTCCCCCACCGGTATTCCATGTAAGACTGTTAAAAAAGAATCATCAGCACCATGCCAAGTCACTGCCTCAGCTGTGTCTATCACTCTCCACCCCCAGTTCTCAGGATTAAAAGAAAGCTGCCACAGCAGGATTCAACGCTAAGCTTTAAGCTTGCTAGGCAGGGTAGATAAAAATCCCTGTCCCCGAGACCAAACAATGTCCAGACCCACCCTGGTGTCAACACCAGCAACTCAGGTCTAGATCCAACTCTGAGGCTCGAAAAAGACAAGAGAAATCCCTAAAAGTCTATTAGCAGGCAAAGGTAAGAAACCCAGAAAAGCCGAAACCCCGGAACTACTGTCAAATCTAGAAGAAGGATACTTCCACCTTAAACCCCAGATCTCAAGAAGGATCCAAACGTGTTTTACTGAAAGATACAGTTCCTAAGAACCGAATTTGCACAAAAAGGATGAAGCAAGAAAGACATCCTTTTTCCGAACAAAGGAAGGGAGAACCTTACATGCTCCAGCGAAAAGAAGAACTGATAAGCTCTGCTTCATTATCATAGAACCCAATTAGGGCGGGAAGACCCTCCCCCTATTAGGGCATGCACCAACAGTGTGAGAAATATCCCGCAATGTGATAGATACCGGGACAATGACTCCAAAGGTCCCTTGACTTCTCTGACAAGACAATTGCCCAGAAAAAAGCCTAGTTCCAGTCTCATTGGACCCTTAGATCCTTATGATCCAGTATCAAGCACCCATCCCAGATAATACCTAAACAGGTCCAGCCTGTTAACTAGGATAGATGGGCCTGCAGTACCTGGACCGGAATCTAGAAGAAAAACTCCTTCTCCTAAGTAAAAAGAAGGAACAGATCTAACTAGTATCCACAACAGGTCCTGCCTGTCATCTAGAATACGATGTATCTTCCGGAACACTCCCAGGCTAAAACAAAACTTCTTAAGTTCCAGCAAAGCTAGAACAACTGAATAATCAAATGAAAGAAATTAGGCTCCGAGGCTTAAAATGTTCCTCTAAATTATCGGGGCAACTATCACCTCAAGCAGAAATATAGAAGCTTCCCCCGGAAGTCTCCAACAATCTCGACCATCAAAGTCGAAAGTATCAAAAATCCCATGTGACGAAACGTCTTTCTAAGAAGAGTTTCTAAAACAATCTAGAGCTCTAAAAAACAAAACAAAACAAAAAAACAACTATCCGGAATGGATAGCAAAGAAAAAGGCAAGCGCCCACAATGATAAGCTAAAAAGGAGTGTATAAACAAAAACAGGTCCTCCTTGTCATACGACACAACCCCCCATAGAGCTTGGAACTGGGATTCTAAATAAACAATAAAACAAAACATAAAACAAGATGACAAGGAATATCACCATCCTTCACTCGTCTTAGTTAAGATCGTTATCTGATTTAGAGGACTGAGATTCAACTGACGGAGCAGTACTGGAAATCTCTAACATTGCCAAAACATCAGTCAGAAGTAAACGCAGGCGTGCCAATCTAAATTTAAATGCTAGGCCCTCCGCAGTCAGAGGACCCAAGGCAGCAGACTCTGACCCTGGAGGATCTGCCTATGAAGCCTCAGAGAAAACCGCATCCCCAGAGGACTGATCAGATACCAATTGTCCTTGAGCAGGAGAGCCCAGATTAACCCCTTGCTTGCGCATAGCAGGAATAGGTAACCTTGTTAAGGCCGTAGAGATGGCCATGTGGAACTGCGTAGTAACCTCTGGTGGAAACAAACCCCTTACAGATGAAGGAGGATCGGAACTTGGGAAAACTGCATATGTAGGAACAGAATAAAGGGAACACACCTCACTGGACGAAGAGTCCTCAGAGGCGGATAGCTCAGTGGTCTCTAACATCTCCACATTGGCTGATGAGAACACTCTATTGCGGCATACGGAACATAATTGAGCGGGCTGGATTACCCAGGCCTCCTCACAATATACACAGGTATCAAATTCTGTATCAGAGGGATCCCCCTCTAAATTAACAGAATCATCCATAACTCGTCTATATCAAATTATAGAAAGGAAAATCAACTGGCACCTTATACCCCCAATGGCTGGGGCACTCACCATCTCCTGTAACCCAGACATATAGAGAAGAAGCTCCTCTCCGCAGACAACCGGTCAGGAATAAGAAGCGGTGAAAAAAACGTGACCATTCCCGGTCACATGGTGCTCATGCAGGACCTGCCCCTGCTAAGGAAAAAGCGCGTTAGCTTAATATAAAGAAACTGTGCAGCACTAAAAAAGAGAATAACCTGTACGTTCCTTATCAGCCTAAGAGCCCAAACGTTCTTACACATAAGCAGTCGAAATAACATAACAAATATGATTAAAAAATCCCACTGTTCAATAATCCCCCTCAGGAGATATTAACCCTTGATTACATAAAGATAAAGGAGTCCCACTGTGACCTTGTCTTCTATCGTTAATATATGTGTAAAATAATTAAACGATCTTACCGGAATCTTTGCCATGGAACAGTGACACGGTCCAAGTTTGACAGATTTTAGCTGCGCTTCTGACATGGACTTGAGTGAAGAAAGCAGGCAGCGAAACTCGTCAGCGCTGATTGCTTAAGGAACTGTTAATATGGGTTGTTTCCGGTTAGGGGGCGGAGCGTAACAGCAGCATGCTCCATGTCAGCGTGTTGGCTCGACTAAGGAAAGAACTTGCTCCCTCTCATAGCCTCATAGCCCCCACCTTCTTGGGGTTCAGTTGGCTGAAGCGAGGCCCAGTGTCAGCCTGAGGTGGAAACCATATTGGCCAAGAAAGCCTAGCGGGTAAACCGCTTACTAACTTTTAAACATATTCAGAATACGTTCCTAAAAACTTGGGCATATAGCCTCTAAACTACCCAGTGATCGGCTATACTGGTAAGCCCACTATTGATTAAGCAGCAGTACCGGAGGTTACTCACGGAAGATCGGCTACACGGACTGGGAAGCAGCATTGACGGGTGCGTCCTTGTTCACAGCGGTTCTAAGGGGCTACGCACGGAGGTCCGGTTACGCTGCAGTGGGAGGCGCTGCTGGCGCGCGGAGGGATCTGGGTGTCGCGCTCCTCTCCCGCAGCTCTGAGGATCAGTGTGGTATTGCTAGCCGCAAGGACAGGAGGACCAGAGGACCGCTGGTAGATCTTCCCACAAGTGCTTAAAAAATCTGGCGCATCAACGTTGCCGCAATATCCTGGCGGGAACCGCTTACCTACAACTTGAGAACTTCGGATACCTGCTACTTCCCAAGAGACTGCAAGTATATGAAGCTGTTGCTGAGTCACCTATAATACTGAATGTCTGTTTCATTATGTACCTGCTGGATCAGTTTTGATTACCTTTACCCACGTGCTGGTCCTTTCTCATTGATTCACCCTGTGAATGTATGTTGCTAAGGAGATGCATCCTTGCAACAACCAATCATGGCTCTAAAGGCAAAGTGAAGAACTGTTGCAGGGCTAAGGGCTTTTTCAGTCTGGGTCCCTGTTTATAGTTCCCGGGAGCATGGAGTCTTGATATACATTTTGTAAGGTATAAGGATCCAGGGGATAGAACGATATAACAGCTACATACGAGATCTCTGGCTAAAAACTGTGTTGGCTCATATACCAGCATTCCATAAAATGGACGGTAAGAAACTCATGTCCAAAGTCAAATCCATCTTAAGAGGGTGCAGGTGTTTGGGATAAAGAGCCCCAGAGGAACTGTTCTAATTGGGAGGATTGAAGGGATTTTTTGTTTTTTCCTAACACTGTTATTGCTTGCAGTTGATATTATTCAGTGGCTCAGTGATGTATATATGGACTGCTTTGTAGGATAACATTCAGTTTAAATCTTATAGACTGCCAGAGTAAGTCTAACCACTGTTAAAGTTTGCTTAATTTTAAACAGTATTCCTCTGAAGTTTTTGCTGAAAGTTCCATATTGAATCTGGGGAGAGCTGTATATCAGGAGTGTCATTTGTTTTTGGTTTAACCATTTTTTTGATAATTGCTATTTGTAGTACAGGCGGTACTATAAAAAACATAATTTATGCTTACCTGATAAATTCCTTTCTTCTGTTGTGTGATCAGTCCACGGGTCATCATTACTTCTGGGATATAACTCCTCCCCAACAGGAAATGCAAGAGGATTCACCCAGCAGAGCTGCATATAGCTCCTCCCCTCTACGTCACTCCCAGTCATTCGACCAAGAATCAACGAGAAAGGAGAAACCAAGGGTGAAGTGGTGACTGGAGTATAATTTAAAAGATATTTACCTGCCTTAAAAAACAGGGCGGGCCGTGGACTGATCACACAACAGAAGAAAGGAATTTATCAGGTAAGCATAAATTATGTTTTCTTCTGTTATGTGTGATCAGTCCACGGGTCATCATTACTTCTGGGATACCAATACCAAAGCAAAAGTACACGGATGACGGGAGGGATAGGCAGGCTCATTATACAGAAGGAACCACTGCCTGAAGAACCTTTCTCCCAAAAATAGCCTCCGAAGAAGCAAAAGTGTCAAATTTGTAAAATTTGGAAAAAGTATGAAGCGAAGACCAAGTTGCAGCCTTGCAAATCTGTTCAACAGAGGCCTCATTCTTAAAGGCCCAAGTGGAAGCCACAGCTCTAGTAGAATGAGCTGTAATTCTTTCAGGAGGCTGCTGTCCAGCAGTCTCATAGGCTAAACGAATTATGCTACGAAGCCAGAAGGAGAGAGAGGTAGCCGAAGCCTTATGACCTCTCCTCTGACCAGAGTACACGACAAACAGGGAAGACGTTTGTCGAAAATCCTTAGTTGCCTGCAAGTAGAACTTGAGGGCACGAACTACATCCAGATTGTGTAGAAGACGTTCCTTCTTTGAAGAAGGATTCGGGCACAGGGAAGGCACCACGATCTCTTGATTGATGTTCCTGTTAGTGACTACCTTAGGTAAGAACCCAGGTTTTGTACGCAGAACTACCTTATCTGAATGAAAAATCAAATAAGGAGAATCACAATGTAAAGCTGATAACTCAGAGACTCTCCGAGCCGAAGAAATAGCCATTAAAAATAACACTTTCCAAGATAACAACTTTATATCAATGGAATGAAGGGGTTCAAACGGAACTCCTTGTAGAACGTTAAGAACAAGGTTTAAACTCCATGGCGGAGCAACAGTTTTAAACACAGGCTTGATCCTAGCTAAAGCCTGACAAAAGGCCTGGACGTCTGGATTTTCTGACAGACGCCTGTGTAACAAGATGGACAGAGCTGAGATCTGTCCCTTTAATGAGCTAGCCGATAAACCCTTTTCTAAACCTTCTTGTAGAAAGGACAATATCCTAGGAATCCTAACCTTACTCCAGGAGTAACCTTTGGATTCGCACCAGTATAGGTATTTACGCCATATCTTATGGTAAATCCTTCTGGTAACAGGCTTCCTAGCCTGTATCAGGGTATCAATAACCGACTCAGAAAACCCACGTTTTGATAAAATCAAGCGTTCAATTTCCAAGCAGTCAGCTTCAGAGAAGTTAGATTTTGATGTTTGAATGGACCCTGTATCAGAAGGTCCTGTCTTAGAGGTAGAGACCAAGGCGGACAGGATGACATGTCCACTAGATCTGCATACCAAGTCCTGCGTGGCCATGCAGGCGCTATTAGAATCACTGATGCTCTCTCCTGTTTGATTTTGGCAATCAATCGAGGAAGCAGCGGGAAGGGTGGAAACACATAAGCCATCCCGAAGTTCCAAGGTGCTGTCAAAGCATCTATCAGAACCGCTCCCGGATCCCTGGATCTGGACCCGTAGCGAGGAAGTTTGGCGTTCTGGCGAGACGCCATGAGATCTATCTCTGGTTTGCCCCAACGTCGAAGTATTTGGGCAAAGACCTCCGGATGAAGTTCCCACTCCCCCGGATGAAAAGTCTGGCGACTCAAGAAATCCGCCTCCCAGTTCTCCACTCCCGGGATGTGGATTGCTGACAGGTGGCAAGAGTGAGACTCTGCCCAGCGAATTATCTTTGATACTTCCATCATTGCTAGGGAGCTTCTTGTCCCTCCCTGATGGTTGATGTAAGCTACAGTCGTGATGTTGTCCGACTGAAACCTGATGAACCCCCGAGTTTTTAACTGGGGCCAAGCCAGAAGGGCATTGAGAACTGCTCTCAATTCCAGAATGTTTATTGGCAGGAGACTTTCCTCCTGACTCCATTGTCCCTGAGCCTTCAGAGAATTCCAGACAGCGCCCCAACCTAGTAGGCTGGCGTCTGTTGTTACAATTGTCCAGTCCGGCCTGCTGAATGGCATCCCCCTGGACAGATGTGGCCGAGAAAGCCACCATAGAAGAGAGTTTCTGGTCTCTTGATCCAGATTCAGAGTAGGGGACAAGTCTGAGTAATCCCCATTCCATTGACTCAGCATGCACAATTGCAGCGGTCTGAGATGTAGACGTGCAAAGGGTACTATGTCCATTGCTGCTACCATTAAGCCGATCACCTCCATGCATTGAGCTACTGACGGGAGTTGAATGGAATGAAGGACACGGCATGCATTTAGAAGCTTTGTTAATCTGTCTTCTGTCAGATAAATCTTCATTTCTACAGAATCTATAAGAGTCCCCAAGAATGGAACTCTTGTGAGAGGAAAGAGAGAACTCTTCTTTTCGTTCACTTTCCATCCATGCGACCTTAGAAATGCCAGAACTAACTCTGTATGAGACTTGGCAGTTTGAAAGCTTGAAGCTTGTATCAGAATGTCGTCTAGGTACGGAGCTACCGAAATTCCTCGCGGTCTTAGTACCGCCAGAAGGGCACCCAGAACCTTTGTGAAGATTCTTGGAGCCGTAGCCAATCCGAATGGAAGAGCTACAAACTGGTAATGCCTGTCTAAGAAGGCAAACCTTAGATACCGGTAATGATCTTTGTGAATCGGTATGTGAAGGTAAGCATCCTTTAAATCCACTGTGGTCATGTACTGACCCTTTTGGATCATGGGTAAGATTGTCCGAATAGTTTCCATTTTGAACGATGGAACTCTTAGGAATTTGTTTAGGATCTTTAAATCCAAGATTGGCCTGAAAGTTCCCTCTTTTTTGGGAACCACAAACAGGTTTGAGTAAAACCCTTGTCCTTGTTCCGACCGCGGAACCGGATGGATCACTCCCATTAATAACAGATCTTGTACACAGCGTAGAAACGCTTCTTTCTTTATCTGGTTTGTTGACAACCTTGACAGATGAAATCTCCCTCTTGGGGGAGAGAATTTGAAGTCTAGAAGGTATCCCTGAGATATGATCTCTAGCGCCCAGGGATCCTGAACATCTCTTGCCCAAGCCTGGGCGAAGAGAGAGAGTCTGCCCCCCACTAGATCCGGTCCCGGATCGGGGGCCCTCGGTTCATGCTGTCTTTGGGGCAGCAGCAGGTTTCCTGGCCTGCTTTCCCTTGTTCCAGGACTGGTTAGGTTTCCAGCCTTGTCTGTAACGAGCAACAGCTCCTTCCTGTTTTGGTGCAGTGGAAGTTGGTGCTGCTCCTGCTTTGAAATTCCGAAAGGGACGAAAATTAGACTGTCTAGCCTTAGCTTTGGCTTTGTCTTGAGGCAGGGCGTGGCCCTTACCTCCTGTAATGTCAGCGATAATTTCTTTCAAACCGGGCCCAAATAAAGTTTGCCCCTTGAAAGGTATATTAAGTAATTTGGACTTAGAAGTTACATCAGCTGACCAGGATTTTAGCCACAGCGCCCTACGTGCCTGAATGGTGAATCCTGAGTTCTTAGCCGTAAGTTTGGTTAAATGTACTACGGCCTCCGAAATGAATGAATTAGCTAGTTTAAGGATTCTAAGCCTGTCCGTAATGTCGTCCAGCGTAGCTGAACTAAGGTTCTCTTCCAGAGACTCAATCCAAAATGCTGCCGCAGCCGTAATCGGCGCGATGCATGCAAGGGGTTGCAATATAAAACCTTGTTGAACAAACATTTTCTTAAGGTAACCCTCTAATTTTTTATCCATTGGATCTGAAAAAGCACAGCTATCCTCCACCGGGATAGTGGTACGCTTAGCTAAAGTAGAAACTGCTCCCTCCACCTTAGGGACCGTTTGCCATAAGTCCCGTGTGGTGGCGTCTATTGGAAACATCTTTCTAAATATTGGAGGGGGTGAGAACGGCACACCGGGTCTATCCCACTCCTTAGTAACAATTTCAGTTAGTCTCTTAGGTATAGGAAAAACGTCAGTACTCGCCGGTACCGCAAAGTATTTATCCAACCTACACAATTTCTCTGGTATTGCAACAGTGTTACAATCATTAAGAGCCGCTAAAACCTCCCCTAGTAATACACGGAGGTTCTCCAATTTAAATTTAAAATTTGAAATATCTGAATCCAATCTGTTTGGATCAGAACCGTCACCCACAGAATGAAGCTCTCCGTCCTCATGCTCTGCAAGTTGTGACGCAGTATCAGACATGGCCCTAGTATTATCAGCGCACTCTGTTCTCACCCCAGAGTGATCACGCTTGCCTCTTAGTTCTGGTAATTTAGCCAAAACTTCGGTCATAACAGTAGCCATATCTTGTAATGTTATCTGTAATGGCCGCCCAGATGTACTAGGCGCCACAATATCACGCACCTCCCGGGCGGGAGATGCAGGTACTGACACGTGAGGCGAGTTAGTCGGCATAACTCTCCCCTCGCTGTTTGGTGAAATTTGTTCAATTTGTACAGATTGGCTTTTATTTAAAGTAGCATCAATACAGTTAGTACATAAATTTCTATTGGGCTCCACCTTGGCATTGGAACAAATGACACAGGTATCTTCCTCTGAATCAGACATGTTTAACACACTAGCAATAAACTTGCAACTTGGTTACAATCTTATTTAACAAAAACGTACTGTGCCTCAAAGAAGCACTAAACGATTAAATGACAGTTGAAATAATGAACTGAAAAAACAGATATAGCATCAATCCTTAAAAACAACACAACTTTTAGCAAAGGTTTGTTCCCATTAGTAAAGTAACAATAATTAAATTTGAAGCATAAAAATTACAGAGCAACGTTTTTAATCACAGTCAATATATAAGTCTCACAGCTCTGCTGAGAGAATCTACCTCCCTCCAAAGAAGTTTGAAGACCCCTGAGTTCTGTTAGAGATGAACCGGATCATGCAGGAAATACAAGAGTAACTGACTGGAAATTTTTGATGCGTAGCAAAGAGCGCCAAAAACGGCCCCTCCCCCTCACACACAGCAGTGAGAGAGAAACGAAACTGTCACAATTAAAACAAGCAACTGCCAAGTGGAAAAATAATGCCCAAACATTTATTCACTCAGTACCTCAGAAAATGCAAACGATTCTACATTCCAGCAAAAACGTTTAACATAATAAATACCTATTAAAAGGTTTAATGTACTTTTAACAGAGTAATTCCAGTGAAATACCATCCCCAGAATACTGAAGTGTAGAGTATACATACATGTCATTATAACGGTATGGCAGGATTTTCTCATCAATTCCATTCAGAAAATAAAAACTGCTACATACCTCAATGCAGATTCATCTGCCCGCTGTCCCCTGATCTGAAGCTTTTACCTCCCTCAGATGGCCGAGAAACAGCAATATGATCTTAACTACTCCGGTTAAAATCATAGTAAAAACTCTGGTAGATTCTTCTTCAAACTCTGCCAGAGAGGCAATAACACGCTCCGGTGCTATTGTAAAATAACAAACTTTTGATTGAAGTTATAAAAACTAAGTATAATCACCATAGTCCTCTCACACATCCTATCTAGTCGTTGGGTGCAAGAGAATGACTGGGAGTGACGTAGAGGGGAGGAGCTATATGCAGCTCTGCTGGGTGAATCCTCTTGCATTTCCTGTTGGGGAGGAGTTATATCCCAGAAGTAATGATGACCCGTGGACTGATCACACATAACAGAAGAAATATCCGTGGGTTCAGACTCATCCTCATATCACTTGTATATATGTATTATGTGGTAGGTTACTGCCTTAAGCTTATATAGATCAATTCATTTCACAGTCACATATAATTTAAACACTAATAGTAGAAGGAGAATATTCTTGAAGGACCCGCACGGTCCGCAATTCACAGTTGTGTTTTTTTTTTTCTTGTTTGTTTGTTCTGCACATCCACAGCCAGACCCAGAGTGTTAGATAAGGTACTGGCTTTTTTTATTTTCACTCTTTTGTTTTATTGATTTTCCACTTCACTGTATGGATAAGTTTGTATCACAGGTCAGAGTCAGTTCTCCAAAGATGCCTGTAAAGTCCAAAGACAAAAAAGCTAAAATGGCCGACACTAGTATTGATGTAGTAACGGATATTAATCCATCTGCTATTGACACACAGGCTCTTGTTGGACAACTTACAGCTCTTTTTTCCCCACAGTTTGGGATAATTAAAAAGGAGCTAGGGACCATAGCAACTGAAATAGGGGCACTCTCGTTAGAAGTCAAACAAATTTCCTCTAGGATGATGGAGGCAGAGAATAAAATTTCTTTACTGGAAGACCAGGTTAATAATCAAGAGATTGTGGCCCGTAGTCAGGAGGCCAAGATCAATGGTATGCAATTGCATCTGGAGGATCCGGATGATCGCTCCAGACACAATAACATCAGGATCGTTGGTTTGCCGGAGTTACCTGAATTTGATGATGTTGGCAAGTTTGTATCATTTACCACAGGCCCTGGGTATACCAGCCCACTCCCTGCCACTCATAATTGAAAGGGCGCACAGAGTTGGACCCAAGAGAGTTGCAGAGACTGGGTTTACAAGGAGCTGTTAATATGAGTCTAGATAGGTTCACAGAAAGACTCTCCCTGCATCTCCAGACTCTAACTTTCATGAATGCTCTCACTGAGAGGATGACAAAACTACTTAAAACTCCAGTCCCATCTTGAAGGGTACTACACTCCATAAGGAACTACTTCATAATCTTCCAACACTTCTCTGCCAACCTCCTGTGACGAAAGGCAAAGAATGACTGGGGGATGAGGGAAGTGGGGGAGGTATTTAAGTCGTTGGCTGGGGTGTCTTTGCCTCCTCCTTCTGGCCAGGTTCTGTATTTCCCACAAGTAAGGAATGAAGCCGTGGATTTTCCTCATATTAAGAAGGAAATTGTGTTTTCTTTCATATCCACAATCCATTAATCCTGGGAACTAATACCCAAGATGCCATGAGTAATAACATAAAGTGAGGGATAAACACATTTTTTCACTGATAAGCTAAATTCACAACCTCAATGAAACCCAAAAGGATAATAAATATTTTTTTAATGCAATTAAAAATATAATCAATCAGGCAAAAATAAATCAAACTTAGACAACTGCATAAAGGACCTTTCTACCAAAGCAGTGTTAATTTTGATGGAAAATTTCGATTTACTCTTAGTTTTAGTCGTTTTTTTACTAAAATGCCATTTAGTTGTCAGGTTACAGGTTATATATATATATATATATATATATATATATATATATATATATATATATATATTGTCAAGGTATTTGAAATATTATTAAATAATATATAGAAGTATATTTATCTTTATTTAATAAATCTGTGGATGTGCACATGGTCTGTAGACAAAGGTTTGTTTCTAAGAGATCTCCCACACTCATTATGTAAAATTATGCTCAACACACAGGGGGAGACAATGGAACATTTCGCCTGCCAAATTTTAGAACAGTCACTTAGAGGAATGTTGGGGAAGTAATTTTGAAAGAGAACAAAGGTTATGGCTTGAGACAGGACCAAAACCATTTGCTCTTTAATTAAAAATACAAGCATCCTTTAACCCCATACAGTTAATAAAAACATAAATGTCTAAGGCTGTTGATTTAGGAGATAATGAGATGAGAATTAGCAGACTAGAATCAGGATACCATTTATCTTTCAAACTGAAAAGGTGTAATAGAATCTCATAAGTAACATGTTTTATGAGAGTTTTCAGCATTTGCACTTAAGTGCAGGGGACCCCACGTAGTGAGTATGAGACAAAAAGTCTGGCAACTGAATACTGAAAGGACAATGGGGGGAAGGTGACATAAATGGAGTTAAGTACATTTTGCAAAGGGAACAATGCCAGTTTTCCATGTATGTTTAAAATGATTCATGCTATATATATTGAAATTAAACACATAATATTAAATAGATAATTGCTGCAGGTGATATTTATATAGGAAATAAATTCAGATATACATAGAAATGATATATATGTTTTGAAAACATAAAAGATCTTACTTAGCCTCTGTGTTTTTAAGACTATAAATAAATACTTGTGGACCTGGAAATAAATAATTAATGACACTTATTACTTTATTTCAGATGGAATGCCTGCGTGAGAGGAAATAAGTCATATCATATAAATGTGCAATAAATGTTTATAAAGTTTTAAATACATCTTTTAAAATATAGTGAGATGAAGATATGGAAGTTACTTTGATGTGATATGACTATGAAATATACATTTTTTTTTGTTAGGCTAAATGAAATATAAATTATTTTAATATAATGTTAGATATATTTGATGTTTCATATCAAAATGATCAGAAAATTCATTAAGATATAACTTGTCCAAAACAAATATTGTGAATAGTTGTTGCAGTAAATTATGATAAAATGAATAACCATTTCATAGAAATACTGATTTAAGTGTAAAATGTTTAGAGATAGTATTGAATGTATTGCTGTGTCTGATTGTAATGATGCCACCTAAGGGCCAATACCGGTAGGACAGTTAAGGGAATTACTGTTCAAAAGATGCGTTACCATAGTAAACATGCTCAATTCTGTTAAGGGCCAATCCAATCAGGTATTCCAAATATCCAATCAGAAGGGACCAGGAGGGCCACCCACAATTTACCCATGATGGAAAACTAAATAAAAAGTGAATGCAATAGAGAGAGGAGACAGATTTTCTGCTGAAGCTAAAACTTGTAACTGGTTCCTGCTGGGCGTGAGATACCACTTTACTTGAGCAAAGCTAATCTACCTTTCTCATTGATTGCGATATACACTTATTGGTGATCTGAGGTAAAATAATTCCTACCAAGGAATATTGGATATCGACTGCTTTTAACTCTGGTAACGTATTCAAGGTTTTGTAAGATAAGTTATATGCATAGTCAATTTGTATTTAATAGATTTAAAGAAGCAGTGTGTTTTTTTCAAGTTAGCATTTCACAGCCTATATATATATTGTTTAAATCTGCGTCTGATTGACCAAGTAACTCATCTATGCAAGTTCTGATATTGTCAGTTAATTTTGTATTAGGATAAATTGCAGTTAAATAGCAGAATATATATATTATCCTATTGTTTTATAAACACTGTTTAGAATTGTATTGCTTGGATGTTAAAGGTTTTTAGTCCCATTGTGTTAAATAAATAAAAGGCTGAATTGTGAAGGTATATTTTTCTGGGTTTTGTAAGAAGGATAGCATATCTTAATAGTCGGTTTTCAAGCGCATATAAATTTATTTCATATTTCTTTTATTGCAAATATATTTCAAAAATGTTCATGGATATTAACTAAATAAAAGAATTCAGGTATTTATATTAATTGTATGGTCTAGTAGATGCATGGTTGATTAGGGTTTCCATTTTTAAGGAAAATTATTATAAGATTGTGTTTATAACCCTGCCATAAACTGATATATTATTTGGATAGCACTACTAAGATTCTTATAAATATACTGACATAATAATTGGAGGCACTTTTCTGAGATTTATTAATATTCCATCATATTTGATATAATATATTTGTGGTAGATAGAAATTATTATAAAAGAGAGAAAAAGTTTCATATTTCGATATTAATATTTTGAAGATATAATTTTTGAAGAGTTGAAATATTGATTTTCATATTTCGAGACTGATATTAATATCTTGAAATATTATTAAAGATTCATTTTTGAAAGATTAATAAAAATATACATTTTTCATATTTAAAAAATAATCAAAAATATTAATTTTTCATATTTTCAAAGTTAATCAAAAATATTAATTTTTCATATTTCGAGATATTAATTTTTCATATTTCAAAATTAATATTTTTTTTTTTTCGAAATATAAATTTTTTTTCTTCTCTCTTTTTATTGGCAAAAATTGTATTAGCGTTTTAGTTTAACTAAGTACTAAACCAATATAATAATGTCTGTAGCCAGAAGTGACTCATTTAATTCTATACATAGCGATGAAAATGGTCCCATAACCATACCTATTACTAAAGGTCAGATCCTTAAGAAAGATAACTTAAGTTACCTTAAAGGGAAGTTTAATATTGCGGGTGAATTAAATGATTTTATGGATACGCTTGAAACTAGGGCTAAAAATATTACCGTTAATAATAATATGTGGAATGAATTCTTCCAGGAATTATTAATGATTAATCAATGCAAGGCTCTCAAAAAGCGAGAGGAACTAATACTAAAATCTTGGCCCCTTTTAATATGCATAATTGACGAAATGTCGTTTTGTGTCACAGACAAACGATTGCAAATACAGGAGCTAGAAAATAGTATTCGTTCCTCGCGCAGACGCAAAGAGGGTTTAAAAATAGCCAAAAATAAAATGGATGAATTTGCCCAAAACCTAGCCGCCTTAGATAAGCATAATATGGACTTAATCGCGCAGATACAAGATTTAAATAAACAGCTTGCGCAAAGCCAGAGAGAATTAAGCGATTTAAAAAGGTCATATCGCCATAATGAAAACCCTTATATTAACAGTGAAAATAATGCAGATAATGCTAACTCCTTTAGCGAACGCGTCAGGGACGAGGTACAAAAACATATGGAACAGTATAGACAAATGACCCCTAACGGGTCAGAAATAGATTTCCCAAATAGGCAGTCACCTCATGATGTAAATCCAGAGGACTGCTGTAGCGCAGCTGGTGTGGGGGAGGGAAACTCTAACAGAGAAACCCAGAGTAAGTCTGATAAAGTCTATGATTCCCATAAAATAATCACCTTTGTACACCTATATTCTCCAATAAGGGAACAACATCTGTAATTGATCATTTACAGGCTTTTGAAAATGCTTTAGCTATAATAAATGTTACAAGTGAGAAATTGAAAATTGAATTTCTGCCCTGGGTATTTGACAGTAAGCATCACAAATTCTTTGCTTCACTAAAGGATATGAATATTCATTCCTGGAATGGGGTAAAACGACAATGCAGAAAATAATTTGGGCAATATCGCACTAAAACTGCCGCGAAAATAGCAGTATATGGTTTAAAGTGTTGTGCAAATCAGAGTCCAATCAAATTCCTTTCTGTATTGAAAAATGCGTACAGTATGGCTGAAGATAATCCCAAATTTGACGGCTCAGAATTTGTAAATTTATTTTTTGAAGCCCTGCCTAAACCCATCAAAATCAACTTAGCTAGAGATTTTGATGAGGACTGCTCATTGGAATGGCTGATCAAAGAGAGTACGAAGTTATACTCTATTCAGCAGTCCAGTGAGCAGGGGGTCAAAAAGGAGTCAAAACCCAAAATTGTAGCAGAAACTAGGGTGTCACCTAGCCCCCTCAATTTGGAGTCTAAAAAGAGAACTTATGCAGAGGTGGCCAGTCAAAACAGGCCATCTCCACAGAGGTTTAATTCTGCCCCTGCCCCTACACAGGTTGAGGCGCAGGGAGACTATAACCAAAGTGGGGGACATAATCAGGTGAATAATTACTCACAAAGAGAATACTCGCCAAATAATTGGTATCCGCGCAAGGGTAGATACAATAGACGGCGAAGATATTCTCAGGGTAACCAGACACCCCAGGTATATAATGCTCCCCAAAGTACTAATACTGAACAAGCTGAACCCCAGGGGCAACCACGCCGGAATAGAAATAGTGGCCCTGATTCTGAGGGAACCCAATGGTCCAGGAATCAGTACAATGGGGCACCAAGAGATAGGCCCAGGGGTAGAGGTAACTTGTACAATCAGGTAGATATGCTGTTTACCAAGTTAAATCGGTTGAGCAAACAAATCGCTAATATGAGTAAAAAATCTACGGCTCAGCAACCGAACAATACTTTTTTAGGGGTACAGCCAGTGGTCAGCAGTGGACCACAGGCACAGTCATAAATACTGCAGTATCACCTGAAGGGGAGGGGAGAGATATACAAAATGTAGTAATAAATATCAATGATACTAATCATGTTCTCTCCCCACAGACCGGAAACGGACGATATAGCCGTGATGGCAAGCAACCTCATCCGGGAAAAATTAACAAATCTCTTCCTTTGCAGCACTCTCTTAACCTTATTTCCACAGATACAGTACAAACGAATCCAGCTGACCCTGTCATAGAGGAAACAGGTAGGTATGAAGCTTCCTCTGCACAGGAAAACGTGGCAAATTCAGGTAACACATGGCGAAGCCCACAGATGTGTGAGAATGCCAATTTTATGTGTGAAATGGTAGAAAATGCAGGAAGATATTATGTATTAGTTGAGCTGCAAGATTCAGTCTCCAACCCTATCAGGGGATTAATTGACACTGGGTCACAGGCAACTATCTTATCCCACAGGTACTACACACAGCTAAATGAGCTAACACCCCACAAACCTAAAATAAAAGAATTTGACGGTTCTCTAATAGGTGTTGGGGGTGACTCCCTAAAAGTCTACGGTACTGCCTGGTTAAAATTTAAATTGGGAAACAGGGTCATAAGACACCCTGTCATTATAGTGGATCTGCCAACTGATTGTTTAATTATTGGTAGTGATCTCCTGAAGCGATTAAGCACCATAATTGATTGCATAAATAATGTAATTTGGTCACAAGTTAAGAGACCTATCAATTATGAAAAAGCTGGTATATCTCGCGCCCGACATAGCTGTCACGTGGTGGAAGAGAAACCAGATGCTGTGGAGATTCATTTCAGGAATAACTCTGTACCTGAAATCACTATTCTACAAATAGATGATCAGACTCCTTTTAGTGGTTCTGATGGTAATACTTTTAAAATTTCGCCTGAAAAGATAGCGAATATTTCCCTAGATGGCGATGTATTAACCATATCACTCCACAAGGGGGATCATAAAATCCCTAAGGGAGAGGCCACGCTCAATACCTCACAGGGATTGAGAGAGTTAAAGAAGATCTATTTATCCCTATACAAGTACATGACCTTGGTAAAACCAAGTATGCTAAAATAAACTTACAACAGGAAGCTAGCTATATAAGTGAAGGTTTATTAGCGCAAATAGCTGAACCTAAAGTGATTAAATATCTTTCTCCCCAAGACCACTGTGTCAACGGCCTGGATGACAGGTCTGAAAGCTATAACATCACAGCTAAGTGCTTATTATCTATCTCTATAGGTAATAAGTCAGTGAAGCACCTGTTTTTAGTTTTAGATACTCCCCATAATCAAATATACATTGGCATAAATATCTTACATAGATATGCCATACAAATAGATTTGATTAACTCTTGCCTTTGGAGCAGGTTAAAGGGGGACCCTGAAGTATTTCAGGATGAAAATGCAGCCCTGAAATCAAACCAGCAATTGCCATATGCTGTGAATATGCAGGTATCTAGCGATGTTATAATTCCTGCTGGGGCTGATAAATTTCTTTTACCCTTACACGTAAAGAGAGGTCAGAAATTAAAAACTTCTGAAACACGCATTTGCCTCTCCCATAGAATACAAAATCTGGGTGTCACAGTAACCTACACTCCTATGGTGAATATTGGAACTGTTCCAATACATATTGTTTTGCATAACATGACCCCACAGGATATAACATTATCCAAGGGAACTACCATAGGATATGCACTGGAATCAAGTTATTACACTTTTGGATTCCAGAATAATGTAATTTGGCTAATACCTGAATGATACTTAACTGAAGAACAATTAATAGAACAATCCTTTGCATCTATGCCAGAGCGTCTATTTAATATTCAGTCTATTTATCCCTTCAGCTCAAAGGAAGGCATCTGTAAAATTGAAGAAGCCTCTCTAGTGTTTGATCAGCCAATCAAACAGCAAGATTACCCCAATACCCAGAGTCATGGGAGCAATGTAAACTATAATCAAGGGGATCTCACCTCTAGGTTGGAGGAAGCCTATGAAATAGGACAGCCTGAAATCTTTCCAGGATTTCAGCAAATAGTCTAAGAGCAAATATCCTTAGCTAATGGCTGTTCCAGCGATGATGAACGCCAACAGCTGCAAGAACTTCTGATGGAGTACAAGGATATTTTTGCTAAGGATTCGTATGACTGTGGTACTACAGACTTGCACATTGCAAGAATACAAACAGATCCCGATGCAACACCTGTATTTGTCAAACAATACAGACTTCCCTTAGCCTCATATGATTCTCTTGCAGAGATCATAAGGAATTTGGAAGAAAGAGGTATTATCAGACAGGTGCACAGCTCTTATAATAATCCTATTCTAGGTGTCCTTAAGCCCAATGGACAATGGCGTTTGTGTGCTGACTTAAGACAGCTAAACAAACGAGTGTACATGTCTGGCTGGCCTGTACCATACATTGACCAGTGCCTAGCACAAATGCAGGGATCCAAAATATTCACTGCCATTGATTGTGCACAGGGATATTGGACCATAAAGGTACATGAAGAGGACCAATATAAGCTAGCAATCTCCTTCCAAAAGGTCCAATATGCATTTCAAAGACTTCCTTTTGGATACATAAATTCTGGACATGAATTTGCTGTATTCATGCATAAGGCTATGCCTGATGCACTGGAAAGGGGGACCTTATCTTATGTTGATGATGTTTTAATCAAAAGCACAAACTTTGAAAAACATGTCGCAGAGCTTAAACACGTCCTCAGCCAACTTAAAAGGGCAGGTGTCAAATTATCCCTGCAAAAAGCTCAATGGTGCCGCACTCATGTAAACTTCTTGGGACATGAAGTTACCTCTGAGGGATTAAATCCCCAGAAGAAAAAGGTGGAAGCTATAGTGAATTCTAAAAACCCAACTAACTTAAAAGGAATTGAGATCATTCCTGGGTATGACAAATTATTCTCGCAAATTCATTCATAATTATGCGGAATTAGCTAAACCACTACTACTTCTTCTAAAGAAAGATGTGAAATGGCACTGGAGTGAGTCTCAAGAGACAGCCATCAGAGAGCTGAAGAGAAAACTCACTCAAGCACCTTGCTTAGCGTACCCTGAAGGTGGTAAACCTTTCTTCTTAGAGACAGGTTACACAGATATAAGCATGAGTGCTGTTTTATACCAAAAGCATGATAATTTGAACAAAGCCATTGCTTACGCGAGCAAAAATCTATCCCCAGTAGAAATAAAGTTCAACGATTGCGAAAAAGCCCTCTTATCTACTGTATGGGCTCTACAAAATGTCCGCAGCTATATACAGGGCGAGAAAATAATTGTAGAAACGGCCCACCAGCCTTTGCTATACAGGTATACCTCACTTTACAGCGCTTCACTTTACAGCGTTTCGCTAATACAGCGCTTTGTGGAGCTGAAGTTCATCCTCCAGTGATTTTGAAACAGTGCTGTAATCATCGTGAGATTGCGAGAAAAGTGACTGGCACCATTTTGTTATGATTAGTTCACTCTGTTTACAGCATTACAGTGCAATCTGTGTCTCAGTGCTATAGTCTGGCAAATTTTACTACAGTAATTGTCACTATTTTACAGGTACAGTATTTATTTAATACTGTGCTGTGCTAGTGTTAAACTAAACCTAGCACTATTGCACCCCTAATATATGTTAGTTCAAACATGTTTTCAAGTTTTTAAACACACTGGCAAGTGAAAAGAAAGCTAAAACTGCCTTGTTTCACTTTAAGGCGGGGCTCCGGTCCCTAACCCGCTGTATGAGCGGGGTATACCTGAATTTGCAAAGTGAGAGAATAAGAGATGAGAATTTGTCTAATAGCCGCATAACAGCGTGGACTCTTTCCTTACAAGGCTGGCCACTAGAAATTCGCTACAAGCAGAATAAAAAGAATCCAGTCGCACAAGGGCTTGCTGAGCTCCACGACTGTACTGCTAGAGATTCTGGGGAAGAATTATCAGAAGATGATTTTCTGGAGGAACAATTGCTTTCCCCATATAAAATATACAATGAGGACCATTGTCAAACATTACCTTGGGTATATGTTGATGGTTGTTCTTACCATGCCACTATTGATAGTGAGAGCAGATTAGTCGCTGGCATTGGTATAACTTGGACAAATGGAGTCTCAAATATATCTGTAGTTTCAACATTGGACCAAGATCCAGTCAAGTTGCAGAACTAACTGCTATTTTCAAAACCATTGAAATGGCTATTGAACATGGTATTCATGAATTTGTGATCATAACTGACTCAAATTATGTGCGTGACAGTTTTGTTGAATACCTGCCAACTTGGAAAAGAAATGGCATGCAGAAAAGCAATAACAAACCAGTCAAGCATGGCAAGTTATTCTGCGAGATTGATAATCTGGTGATATCCAATGATTTAACCATACACTGGAAAAAAACCAAGGGTCATTCCAGAGTTCTAGGTCCGGATAAGGAAGGCAATGACCTTGCGGATTCATTAGCCAAACAAGGAGCCATAACTGGAGAACTCCTTAATATTGACCATTTAATGGGTGCAATTCAGGTAGAAGCCATTACCAGAAACCAGGCAAAACAACAGAGTGAGCCTAACTTGGAACAATGGAGTCAGGATTCTCCTAGTGAGGACCTGATCACTAGTCAAAAAGAAGACCCCATTGTAGGCATCTTCTATAAACACATAGAAGATCCTGAAAGCAACCCCATCTCAAAAGATGATTGCATTGGCAAAGAAGATCTTAGAATCTTAATGAAATCTAGATCACAATTCAAGTTACAGGATGGTTTGTTAATTAGAACCTCCAAAACTGGCCTCCAGCAGTGGGTAGTACCCACCAAGTTCAGAGGTCTAATGCTTCAACATGCCCATGATGCTCCCACATCTGGTCATCGTGGTGCCAAACTCACATATGAAATATTACGTGACTACGCTTTTTGGCCACACATATTGAAAGATGTTCAAACCTACTGTCAAGGATGTTTAATCTGCCCACAGTTCCAACCCACTGCACCAACGCATAGAGCGCCATTGCAGAAAAGGGGGATGGTAATGCCATGGTCAGATATACAAATTGATTTTATCGGTCCAGTAACAAGATCATCAAGAGGGAACAAATACATGTTAACCGTGACATGCCTGTTCACTAAATGGGTAGAGTGCATTAGTGCACCTAACAATAGTGCTGAAACATGTGCAGCATTGCTCATCAACCATGTATTTTCCAGATTTGGTTTGACCCAAAGAATCTAATCAGATCGGGGGACCCACTTCACTAGCGAAGTGATGACCAAAATGTGGAAAATACTAGGGGTTAAAAGAAAGCTCCACATTGCTTATAGAGCTGCCTCAAGTGGTGGTGTAGAGCGGTACAACCAGTCCATTGTTAAAATCCTCAAAAAGTTTGTGAGTGAAACAGGTAAAGACTAGGATGTAAAACTACCTCTAGTCTTAATGGCATTAAGAGCAACTCCAAGTAGTGCTACCAAAATGTCACCTTTTGAGCTGATGACTGGTAGAAGAATGGATCTACCTCAACATCTGCTGTACCGTACATCAGACCAAAACTTGATAAACGCTGCCAATACACATCAATATGTGGAGAACTTAAGAAAACACCTGCAATATGCATTTGCATTTGGTCAAAGGAATTTAGAAAGAGCCGCAACTGCCACTAAAACCTATTATGATCTCAAAACGTCCAAAAAGGAATATGAAATAAATTATAAAGTTTATCTTTATAACTTTGGAAGAGATCAGGTTAGGGAGAAGAAATTTCTTCCCTCATGGAAAGGTCCTTTTGTCATTACTGACAAAATATCTCCAGTGGCCTATAAAATAAGGATCCCCAAAAACGAAAGTTTCATAGATAAATGGCTCCATATCAATCAATTGCGGGCATGTCATCCCAGATCCCAACAACAAGTTATAGAGGGAGAATGAAGTGTCATATCCCCAAATGAACTAAAGACATACTGTAGTTTAAAGATGACCAGCTGATGAACATGAAGGCTCAAAATTGACAGACTATCTACATAGAAGACTGTCCATGATGTGTACGGTCAACATCCTCACCAAATACCACTAACTTTGATCCAATTCAAATACATGTGTCCTACATATTTTTGAATTTGAAAGGGGGATTTATGTCAAGGTATTTGAAATATTATTAAATAATATATAGAAGTATATTTATCTTTATTTAATAAATCTGTGGATGTGCACATGGTCTGTAGACAAAGGTTTGTTTCTAAGAGATCTCCCACACTCATTATGTAAAATTATGCTGAACACACAGGGGGAGACAATGGAACATTTGGCCTCCCACATTTTAGAACAGTCACTTAGAGGAATGTTGGGGAAGTAATTTTGAAAGAGAACAAAGGTTGTGGCTTGAGACAGGACCAAAACCATTTGCTCTTTAATTAAAAATACAAGCATCCTTTAACCCCATACAGTTAATAAAAACATAAATGTCTAAGGCTGTTGATTTAGGAGATACTGAGATGAGAATTAGCAGACTGGAATCAGGATACCATTTATCTTTCAAACTGAAAAGGTGTAATAGAATCTCAGAAGTAACATGTTTTATGAGAGTTTTCAGCATTTGCACTTAAGTGCAGGGGACCCCATGTAGTGAGTATGAGACAAAAAGTCTGGCAACTTAATACTGAAAGGACAATGGGGGGAAGGTGACACAAATGGAGTTAAGTACATTTTGCAAAGGGAACAATGCCAGATTTCCATGTATGTTTAAAAGGATTCATGCTATATATATTGAAATTAAACACATTATATTAACTAGATAATTGCTGTAGGGGATATTTATATAGGAAATAAATTCAGATATACATAGAAATGATATATATGTTTTGAAAACATAAAAGATCTTACTTAGCCTCTGTGTTTTTAAGAATATAAATAAATACTTGTGGACCTGGAAAGAAATAATTAATGACACTTATTACTTTATTTCAGATGGAATGCCTGCGTGAGAGGAAATAAGTCATATTATATAAATGTGCAATAAATGTTTATAAAGTTTTAAATACATCTTTTAAAATATAGTGAGATGAAGATATGGAAGTTACTTTGATGTGATATGACTATGAAATATACATTTTTTTTGTTAGGCTAAATGAAATATAAATTATTTTAATATAATGTTAGATATATTTGATGTTTCATATCAAAATGATCAGAAAATTCATTAAGATATAACTTGTCCAAAACAAATATTGTGAATAGCTGTTGCAGTAAATTATGATAAAATGAATAAACATTTCATAGAAATACTGATTTAAGTGTAAAATGTTTAGAGATAGTATTGAATGTATTGCTGTGTCTGATTGTAATGATGCCACCTAAGGGCCAATAACGGTAGGACAGTTAAGGGAATTACTGTTCAAAAGATGCGTTACAATAGTAAACATGCTCAACTCCGTTAAGGGCCAATCCAATCAGGTATTCCAAATATCCAATCAGAAGGGACCAGGAGGGCCACCCACAATTTACCCATGATGGAAAACTAAATAAAAAGTGAATTCAATAGAGAGAGGAGACAGATTTTCTGCTGAAGCTAAAACTTGTAACTGGTTCCTGCTGGGCGTGAGATACCACTTTACTTGAGCAAAGCTACCTTTCTCATTGATTGCGATATACACTTATTGGTGATCTGAGGTAAAATAATTCCTACCAAGGAATATTGGATATCGACTGCTTTTTACTCTGGTAACGTATTCAAGGTTTTGTAAGATAAGTTATATGCATAGTCAATTTGTATTTAATAGATTTAAAGAAGCAGTGTGTTTTTTTCAAGTTAGCATTTCACAGCCTATATATATATATTGTTTAAATCTGCGTCTGATTGACCAAGTAACTCATCTATGCAAGTTCTGATATTGTCAGTTAATTTTGTATTAGGATAAATTGCAGTTAAATAGCAGAATATATATATTATCCTATTGTTTTATTAACACTGTTTAGAATTGTATTGCTTGGATGTTAAAGGTTTTTAGTCCCATTGTGTTAAATAAATAAAAGGCTGAATTGTGAAGGTATATTTTTCTGGGTTTTGTAAGAAGGATAGCATATCTTAATAGTCGGTTTTCAAGCGCATATAAATTTATTTCATATTTCTTTTATTGCAAATATATTTCAAAAATGTTCATGGATATTAACTAAATAAAAGAGTTCAGGTATTTATATTAATTGTATGGTCTAGTAGATGCATGGTTGATTAGGGTTTCTATTTTTAAGGAAAATTATTATAAGATTGTGTTTATAACCCTGCCATAAACTGATATATTATTTGGATAGCACTACTAAGATTCTTATAAATATACTGACAATATATATATATATATATATATATATATATATATATATATATATAGCCAAAAAACAAGAAAGGGTATATGCACTCTCACCAGCTACCATCAACTGCCAGGGTGCTCTGTGGGGAAATTCATCAGCAAAATTGAAAAAAACACTCACTGGTCTTCAGATAACAAATCCAAATAAAATTTATTAGTGACGTTTCGGGACAAATAGCGTCCCTTCCTCTGACCAACAGAAACTGCAAACAAACAAACTAATAAAGGCCTGTTAAACCCTCCCCGAAGAGGCCACCAATGAATGGAGGCCGTGTGCAAACCTATCAGGACTGTACCAATAGACAGCAAATGTGATATAAAAGCAGACATATAAAGTGTCAAATATCTCAATCGTGTATCAAGTGTATATCATGTATGAATAAATGATTGAGCAAACAAAGTGTACAGAAACTACATATGTGTCCCTCATTCATAGTCCTTAAAACCATCCCTGGCAAAGTGGGAGCCCACATATGGAACATTCCAAATCCGGAAATCACATGCCCCCATGGGAGTTAACCATCCAAATCTAAACAGGTACTCGACCTGTGCAATCAAAATCCTAGATCATCCACCAAAAAAAAGTGCAAACAAACAAAACAAATAAACCCCTGGTCACCAGCACAAACGCATCTCCATCTAAGAAAAAACCATGTCCACACCAGCACAATAAGACATTTCTACCTGTAAGAGCCGATCGCAGTGAAACTCAGCCACTCCCACCGTAGTCCCATTGGTTGGGGACCGCAAATCAACAAACCACTGATAGGCTCACCACAGCGATGGGTGTGAGCCAATAAACAACAATACCCCTCGCACTCACAGATAATCTCATCACATTGTTAAAACGCATCAGACCCAAAGTCATCAACAATATTAGTCAGCGTTGAATATTATCTCACAAGTTATTTGCGGGCGCCACAGACATACATATTACTATCACCTTAGTATAGATAGATCATAAAAATGCCAAGTTCATTATGTCAACAATTCCCATTATGAAAACAAAAATAAAGATAGAATAACCGCTATTTACATATTGGTATCATAGGACATTTTTTACTTGTCAGAGCCGATCGTAGTAACACTCAACCACACCTACCGTTGTCTGATTGGTCACGGATCACAATTCAACAAACCACTGATAGGCTCATTACAGCGATGTGTAAGCAGACAATACACATCTTACTCCCAAAACATTTCATCAAATTGTTAACACACATCAGACCTAAGAATCACTACAGCGATGTGTGAGCAATATTACTCCCAGATTAATTCATCAAATGGTTAGAACACATCAGACCTCAGAATCATCAAACCTATTATCAAAAATATAAACAGCACTGTGTATCATCTCACAAGCTGCTGCAGGCGCCACAGACCTACATATCAATATCACCGATAGTGTCATAAAATGCCTAATTTATTATGTCTACAATTCCCAGTGTAAAACAAAAACAAAAGCTGAAAACCAAAATTAACCGCTATTTTGCGATCGCATAACATACACCAAACGGACCAGAGATAGTCTAGCAGGTCAATACATACAACTAAACAAATCCCGCACCAATCATCCGGGCCACAAGCGCCCACGGTGCTCTTCACTGACCAATCACAACACTTCCTTTCAACACCGCGTCTGCACTGAGCATAAAGGACATGATGTCCATCATAACTAGATCCAACTTAACTCTCATCTCCAAATCCAGAGGATCAAAAGAATACTGTCTCTAATTACCGCACCAGTTCATACTAACCAAACTATATATAAAATATTCCAAATATAAAATAATCATAAATAATTTAAGGAATCATTTAAGGCAGAAAAACACTATCCCATATTCAAAGCATTAATAATAATAATAATCATTCATTGTGCTTACCCTAAAATCCAAAATAAATATCTCCCTATTTTAAATAAACTCATATTCCCACCAATGGGGCTCAACCACCGCCAGGCGAAGATAGAATCAGGACAAGATACCAAACTAGCTAGTGCTTAAGTAGTGATGTGTGCACATAAAGAAACAATATACATATACAATCATGTAAAATGACCCCAAGGTAGGGCCAATATTAAAAACAATTGGTCCTATACATAAATCAAGTATAATATAAATTCCAATGATAGTACAACTATTCTGTAGACAAACAATCCAACGCTAGAAATACAAGCTGGAAAAAAAGAAGCTAAGTGAGAAATAAAATAAAAGATAAGAAGTGCTAGAACCAAAAGAAGTAAGAAAAAAGAAAAAAGGTTGGAAAGAAAAAAGAAAAAAAGAAAAAAGAAAGAAAAAAGAAGAAAGAAAGAAAGAAAAGAGGGGGAAAAGGGGGAGATAGAAGAAAGAAGGATATAAAAAGAACAAAGAAAGAAAAACAGACCAATCCAGAGAAGAACAAACGGAAAAGAAAAGGAAAGAGAAGATAAAAAGGTGAATGGTATCAAGTACTCTCATCAAGATAAGGACCGTGAACTCTCATGTTAGGCCAATCCTAGGTCATCATATATTCCTCATAGGAAGACTGCCAGCCTGATTGCATATTCAGTCCTCTAGGAGCTAGAGTTCCAAGTTCATGGATCCATCTCGCTTCTTTCTGAAGAAGAATATTTGCTCTGTTGCCCCCTCTGTTTGGAACTGGAACGTGATCGATTATACGGAAACGTAGGTCTGTGACAGTATGTTGATTTTCCAAAAAATGTCGTGCTAGTGGTTGTTCTGCTTTATTATTCTTCAGGGCCACTCTAATGGCTGACCGATGGTTCGCCATCTGGGTCCGGGCATCATCAATGGTCTTGCCCACATAGAATAATCCACATGGACAGTTCAAAAGGTAGATGATGTGTGTAGTTGTACAGGTCAAAAAGTATTTGATATTGTATCTTTTCCGCCTCTCCGGATGTTGGAACGTGTTGCCTGCATGCATACTGTTACAGGTCACGCAACCCAAACATTTGAAGCAACCATTTTTCCATTTTAACCAAGACTGTTTCTCGGCGGGTGAGTGATAATCTGCTTTCATCAGATGATCCTTTAAGCTCTTCCCTATCCTGTATGCCAGTCGTGGAGCATTCCAATGTGTAAATGGCAATGACACATCGGCTTGAATCAATCTCCATTCTTCCTTAATGGCCTTCGCTAGGAGATATTGGTCCGGGGTATAGGTCGTAACAACAGTGAGTTGAGACATTTCTCCGTTGTATACATCTTGTCCTCTGGTTCTCCATTCATTACTTGGTTACACATTGAACGTAGAAATGGCTTTTTATAACCCCGTTGAGCAAATCTGTCAATCATCTCATTCAGCTGTGTATCACACTTTATTGTATCCGTATTGTTACGGATCACCCTCTGAAATTGGGCTTTAGGGATGTTACGAATTAATGATGGTTGATGGCAACTGTCAGCATGTAGTATAGAATTACGATCAGCTTTCTTCCTAAATAAGGTGGTCCCTAATGTTCCATTGGTTTTGTATACTCTCACATTGAGGTAGTCAACAGATGTGTAATCAGCCACATGTTGGAATCTGATGGTGCTGTCAATCATATTAAGTGATTCAATCCACGTGTTGAATGACTCCATACCATCTTGCCAGACCAGGAACAGATCATCTATATATCTGCGATAAAACTTTATGGCAGGATTGTCATATACTCGCATCTGGATGGTTTCATATTCTGCCATAAATAAATTCGCCAGCGATGGGGCCACATTGGACCCCATCGCTGTGCCCGCTATCTGCAGGTAGAATTTCTTGTCGAATCGGAAAAAGTTTTCTCTTAAAAAAATGGACAACAGTTCCAGGAGAACTTCCTCTGGGGGACCAACATAAGGCGTACTCCTCAAGCTTATGGACACTGCTGCTATCCCTAATGTGTGAGGGATAACAGTGTATAAACTTGAAACGTCCATTGTAACCAATAGATCGTAATCTGTGATGTCCCTTAGTTCCAAAATGTCCCGTATAAATGTGGATGAATCACGTGTATAAGATCTCATGCATTGTACAATAGGTTGTAAGTAGTGATCAGTGAAGAATGCCAAAGATTTTAAGAGCGAACCCCTTGCCGAGACAATCGGTCTGCCCGGTGGGTTGTCCATATCCTTATGGATCTTAGGAAGCGTATAGAGAACAGGGGTAATAGGAAAATCTCTTTGAAGGAATCTTGCTTCATGTTCAGAAATCATGCCCGTCTCTTTCCATATCAATATTTTGTAGTCAATCTCACGTTTAAGTCTTAATGTTGGATCTCCAGGTAAGATCTTGTAGGTAGTTGTGTCTGAAAGTTGACGAAGAATCTCAGTTTTGTAGTCCTCTGCGTTCATGACCACAACCCCACCGCCCTTATCGGCAGGGCGAATCACAATGGTGTCGTCTTCACTGAGTGTTTTCAGAGCCCTTTGTTCATCTTTCGTTAAATTGTTCCTATATCTCCTGTGGTTCCCAGAATCTTGATTAATCATAGTCAGATAGTTGGTATATGATGTGATAGAGGGATTAGAGGGAACACTTAATGCTTCAGAAGTCTCATTATTACAGAAGGGTCTATCATTTGTCCCTACGAGAAGGAGGGATTCTTTTGACTCCTTTATTGACATACAAAAATTTGGCAGAAAACTGCGCCTTAAAGAATTTTTCAGGAGTGAGAACAAAGACGAAATAATACACTTTAAAACCCCGGGGACTTTTGACCCTTCCTCCAATAATCCCTCTATCACATCATATACCAACTATCTGACTATGATTAATCAAGATTCTGGGAACCACAGGAGATATAGGAACAATTTAACGAAAGATGAACAAAGGGCTCTGAAAACACTGAGTGAAGACGACACCATTGTGATTCGCCCTGCCGATAAGGGCGGTGGGGTTGTGGTCATGAACGCAGAGGACTACAAAACTGAGATTCTTCGTCAACTTTCAGAAACAACTACCTACAAGATCTTACCTGGAGATCCAACATTAAGACTTAAACGTGAGATTGACTACAAAATATCGATATGGAAAGAGACAGGCATGATTTCTGAACATGAAGCAAGATTCCTTCAAAGAGATTTTCCTATCACCCTTGTTCTCTATACGCTTCCTAAGATCCATAAGGATATGGACATCCTTTAAGTCCACGGTAGTCATGTATTGACCCTCCTGGATTGTTGGTAAAATCGTTCGAATGGTTTCCATTCTGAACGATGGAACTCTGAGGAATTTGTTTAGAATTTTTAAATCCAGAATTGGTCTGAAAGTTCCCTCTTTTTTGGGAACTACAAACAGGTTTGAGTAAAACCCCTGACCTTGGTCCACTGTTGGAACTGGGTGTATCACTCCCATCTTTAATAGATCTCCTACGCAATGTAAGAATGCCTGTCTCTTTATCTGGTTTGAAGATAAGCGAGACATGTGGAACCTTCCCCTTGGCGGGAGTTCCTTGAACTCTAGAAGATAACCCTGAGAGACTATTTCTAGTGCCCAGGGATCCTGAACATCTCTTGCCCAAGCCTGAGCAAAGAGAGAAAGTCTGCCCCCTACTAGATCCGGTCCCGGATCGGGGGCTACCCCTTCATGCTGTCTTGGTAGCAGCAGCAGGCTTCTTGGTCTGTTTACCCTTGTTCCAGACTTGCATTGGTTTCCATGCTGGCTTAGCCTGGGAAGCGTTACCCTCTTGTCTAGAGGCTGCAGAGTTAGGAGACGGTCCGTTCCTGAAGTTGCGAAAGGAACGAAAATTAGATTTGTTCTTAGCCTTGAAAGGCATGGCCCTTTCCCCCAGTGATGTCTGAAATAATCTCCTTCAATTCTGGCCCAAAAAGAGTCTTACCTTTGAAAGGAATATTAAGCAATTTTGTCTTGGATGACACATCCGCCGACCAAGATTTTAGCCAAAGCGCTCTGCGCGCCACAATTGCAAAACCTGAATTTTTCGCCGCTACTTTCGCCAATTGCAAAGCGGCATCTAAAATAAAGGAATTAGTCAACTTTAGTGCGTGAATTCTGTCCATGACTTCCTCATATGGAGTTTCCTTATTGAGCGAATTTTCTAGTTCTTCGAACCAAAAAGACGCCGCCGTTGTGACAGGAATAATGCACGAAATTGGTTGGAGAAGGAAACCTTGCTGAACAAATATCTTTTTAAGCAATCCTTCCAATTTCTTATCCATCGGATCTTTGAAAGCACAACTGTCCTCAATGGGAATAGTCGTGCGTTTGGCCAACGTAGAAACTGCCCCCTCAACCTTAGGAACTGTTTGCCATGCATCCCTTCTGGGGTCGACAATGGGGAACATTTTCTTAAATATAGGAGGTGGGACAAAAGGTATACCTGGCTTCTCCCACTCCTTAGTCACTATATCCGCCACCCTCTTGGGTATCGGAAAGGCATCAGCGTGCACAGGGACCTCAAGGAATTTGTCCATTTTGCACAATTTCTCTGGAATCACCAAAGAGTCACAATCGTCCAGAGTAGTTAGCACCTCCTTAAGCAGGGCGCGGAGATGTTCTAACTTAAATTTAAACGTCACAATATCAGGTTCTGCCTGTTGAGAAACTTTTCCTGAATCAGAAATTTCTCCCTCCAACAGACCCTCCCTCACTGCCAATTCTGACTGGTGTGAGGGTATAACAGATAAATTATCGTCAGCGCACACTTGCTCATCTTCTGTATTTAAAACTGAGCAATCACGCTTTCTTGGAAATGCTGGCAGTTTGGATAAAAAATTAGCTATAGAATTATCCATTACTGCCGTTAATTGCTGCATAGTAACAAGCATTGGCGCGCTAGATGTACTAGGTGTAGCCTGCGCGGGCATAACTGGTGTTGACACAGAAGGAGAGGATGATGAACTGTCCCCACTACCTTCACTTGAAGAATCATCTTGGGCAACCTTATTAAATGTGACAGTACTGTCCTTACTTTGTTTGGACGCCATGGCACAATTATCACATACATTTAAAGGGGGAATCACCTTGGCTTCCATACATACAGAACATGTTCTATCTGAAGGTACAGACATGTTAGACAGACTTATACAGGCTATTAATGCAATAAAACCGTTTTTAAACAAAACCGTTACCGTCTCTTTAAATGTTAAACAGAGCACACTTTATTTCTGAATGTGTGAAAAACTATGAAGGAAATATCCGATCCTTACCAAATTTGCACCCTAGTGTCTTAATGATTTGAAAGTATTGCACACCAAATTTCAAGATTGTAACCCCTTAAATGAGCAAACCGGAGCTATTTGTTCAATTTACCAGTTTAAACCCACTACAGTCCCTGCCACAGCCTTTGCTGCGGCTTTACCTTTCCTTGGGGGTTATTCACCACAGAAATAAGCCTTCTAGAATCGTTTTTTATGGCCACAGGAACCTCTCACATGAAGCTGCATGCACTGCTTCCAGAAGTAACTGCGCAATTAAGGCGTGAAAATGAGGCCTCCTCCCTCTGCATACCAGAGTGAAGGGGTATTCCTGACTAGATTAGGTGTCTAAACGACTGACAGGCGTAATAAAAACGTTCCCAAAGTGTTTCCAAGTTCCAAAACACTCCAAAAGTCATATAAATATTGTATAAATCAATCGATTAAGCCCACAATAGTGTCAACCAGTATATAGCCCATTAATAAGCCTTCATTCTGTTATGAGTCTAAGAAAATGGCTTACCGATCCCAGAGGGAAAATGACAGTCTTCTAGCATTACTATGTCTTGCTAGAAAAAGGACTAGTCATACCTTGAGCAGAAAAGTCTGCAAACTGTTCCCCCCAACTGAAGTTCTCTGAGCTCAACAGTCCTGCGTGGGAACAGCAATGGATTTTAGTTACTGTTGCTAAAATCATACTCCTCTTTAAACAGAACTCTTCATCACTTTCTGTTGTAGAGTAAATAGTACAAACCGGCACTATTTTAAAATAACAAACTCTTGATAGAAAAAATAAAAAACTACAACTAACACCACATACTCTTTACCATCCCCGTGGAGATGCTACTTGTTCAGAGCGGCAAAGAGAATGACTGGGGGGCGGAGCCAGAGGGGGAGCTATATGGGCAGCTTTTGCTGTGCTCTCTTTGCCATTTCCTGTTGGGGAAGAGAATATTCCCACAAGTAAGGATGAAGCCGTGGACCGGACACACCAATGTAGGAGAAATGGGGCTTAAACATAAAACGGGTACTGGATAAAAAACACAACTTTTTTCAGTAAGTATTGCTTTAAAAACAGGTGACTATTAAATCTCTTTCTAGCCAAAGAAAAGTCCATCATTAAAATAAATATTGTTAAAGCTTTAAAACCTTCATTTTATAGAGAAAATTGTGCAGGTAACTTAAATTCCTTCATGATGTAGAAATAGGCTTCACAGGAAATCTGCACTTTATTAGGTAAACATTGATTTGTATTCAGCTAAGTTACTTCCCTATCAATAAAAATTAATTCAACATTCCTTTTTTTAATGTAAACAAAATTATATTTAAAAAAACCCTTCCTGATTAATATTTTTAAATAAAAATGTCTCCCTTTCAGCTAACGGTTAAATACTTGTATTTCACACTTCTAATAGTTCTCCTTGTCACAGAAGAAACCCATGGTTCTCGTTTACTATATTGTACCTCTTCTAATCGTCGCCTTTGTTCCTTCTGTTCTTCAATGCGCTTTTGCCTCTCAGCCAGTAGCTGCCTTTTGTGCTCCTCATTTTCCCGTTGCTGTTGTTCCAATTGCTGGCGTCTCAAAGCTTCTGACCGTTCCTTATTAGCCAACTGCAGCCTCAAGAAATCTCTTCTTAGAGTTGACTCCCCAGGTAGATTTAAAATTGAACTTGAGATGTGGAAACAAAATATATAAACTTGATGTATGAACATTTTATTTAAAGAAAATAACACTCCCTGCTGATCTATATACGTTTATCAATTACACAGACTTGTGTGTACCGCTTTGACATTACCATCAACAACTGCTACTGGTAACTAAATAAGAATGTAATAGTATATCTAAAAGTTTCAAGCAATTATTCAGATTCTTAAAAAAAATGAATAATCTAAACAAACTACTTGCAGAAATAAAAGTTACAATATACTAAATATTTTTTTTAATCTTACATTGTTGTCATCTGTCAAACAGAGTTTTTAGATCATCTTTTTTAACCGCTGTAAATGAAACTGAACGTCCCTTTACCTTGGTTCCCCTGAATCATTTTCTTCCTCCTCTTCTTCACTTCCACTGTATTCATATTCTGTTTCATCTACAATAAACAAAGAGATGCTTATAATACTCAATACTATTATTTTAGCCTTACAAACTTGAATACAATTGAAAGGGACATTTCAGACCAAACTAATCTGGGGTTATATAGCTCCAGAACTCCGGATGATGAAACTGGTCTTTTTGGGTAATTGAACAGAGGAGGGATTGTGGGCTGTGTGTTCAAGGTGAAAAAGGCAAAATAAAGCCTGCGGTAATGACACATTTCCCACTTTACATGCTGTCATGATGAATGGCATTTTTTTTTTATCACAAGTACATCAGTTTATAACAAAACGAAAAAATACCCACAATACATTTTATTGTAAAGTTGTCTCTCCTTTAATTCGCTCCCAATGATTTTCTTACCTGCTGACGTGTATTAGATTGTTTACAAATATCTGTTACCTTTGTCATTTAATCGCCGCCTACACAAAAATAATGAATATTGAACAAAAGCTATGTACACAAGATGCAACAGCTGTAATCATCCTCTTAGAGGGAGAGATTGGTACTAAAATGTTTATTTTCAATTGCTATCCCTAATTATTAGCATTTGTGTAAAGAAAAAAGGTAAGGCAGCATAAGATAAGAGAGAACTGTGTATAAAGACAAACATAAGGTAAAGAGGTCTGCTCTTCCTGCAAGCTCAGCCTATTTAAATAGGTTGTGGTTTCAGTAACTTAAATCAACTATTTTGTATACAAAACAAACCTAAAGGATCACTATTTCATCCATTTAATACTCTAGAGATGTCATAGCAAGCCCATTTAAGGGGGCATTTAATGCGTCTCCCTCTTTTGTATATGTATTGCTATTTTGGTACCTAGATTTTACTGCATGTGCAAACAGGTCAACATTGGAATGCAGTGAAAGCTAGGTTTCAAAATGGCGGCACCCTTGACAAGAAGGAAGCTGGGAATAACCTCAATTATATGATTAAAAAATGTATTTAATAGTTTATGTCCCTTTAAGGGGTAACCGATCTTACAGCACAGTATCCTTTTTTATAGCCCTTTTAAATCCCCATTGATATAGATTTTCAGATTGCTGACAAATGATATACAATGCAACAGTGTGAAGAATTTATCATTACAAAAACATAATTTATGCTTACCTGATAAATTTATTTCTCTTGTAGTGTATCCAGTCCACGGATCATCCATTACTTGTGGGATATTCTCCTTCCCAACAGGAAGTTGCAAGAGGATCACCCACAGCAGAGCTGCTATATAGCTCCTCCCCTCACTGCCATATCCAGTCATTCGACCGAAACAAGACGACAAAGGAGAAACCATAGGGTGCAGTGGTGACTGTAGTTTAGTTAAAATTTAGACCTGCCTGAAAAGGACAGGGCGGGCCGTGGACTGGATACACTACAAGAGAAATAAATTTATCAGGTAAGCATAAATTATGTTTTCTCTTGTTAAGTGTATCCAGTCCACGGATCATCCATTACTTGTGGGATACCAATACCAAAGCTAAAGTACACGGATGATGGGAGGGACAAGGCAGGAACTTAAACGGAAGGAACCACTGCCTGTAGAACCTTTCTCCCAAAAACAGCCTCAGAAGAAGCACAAGTATCAAATTTGTAAAATTTGGAAAAAGTATGAAGGGAAGACCAAGTTGCAGCCTTGCAAATCTGTTCAACAGAGGCCTCATTTTTAAAGGCCCAGGTGGAAGCCACAGCTCTAGTAGAATGAGCTGCAATACTTTCAGGAGGCTGCTGTCCAGCAGTCTCATAGGCTAAACGGATTATACTCCGAAGCCAAAAAGAAAGAGAGGTTGCCGAGGCCTTCTGACCTCTCCTCTGTCCAGAGTAAACAACAAACAGGTTAGATGATTGGCGAAAATCTTTAGTAGCCTGTAAGTAAAACTTCAAGGCACGGACTACGTCTAGATTATGTAAAAGACGTTCAATCTTTGAAGAAGGATTAGGACATAATGATGGAACAACAATCTCTTGATTGATATTCTTGTTAGAAACCACCTTAGGTAAAAACCCAGGTTTTGTATGCAGAAAAACTTTATCTGAATGAAAGATCAGATAAGGAGAATCACAATGTAAGGCAGATAACTCCGAGACTCTTCGAGCCGAGGAAATAGCCATCAGAAAAAGAACTTTCCATGAAAGAAGTTTGATATCAATAGAATGAAGGGGTTCAAACGGAACCCCTTGAAGAACTTTAAGAACCAAGTTTAAGCTCCATGGAGGAGCAACAGGTTTAAACACAGGCTTAATTCTAACTAAAGCCTGACAAAATGCCTGAACGTCTGGAACTTCTGCCAGACGCTTGTGTAAAAGAATAGACTGAGCAGAAATCTGTCCCTTTAAAGAACTAGCTGATAATCCTTTGTCCAAACCCTCTTGGAGGAAGGACAATATCCTAGGAATCCTAACCCTACTCCATGAGTAATTCTTGGATTCACACCAATGAAGATATTTACGCCATATCTTGTGGTAAATTTTCCTGGTGACAGGCTTTCGTGCCTGTATTAAGGTATCAATTACTGACTCGGAGAAGCCACGCTTTGATAGGATCAAGCGTTCAATCTCCATGCAGTCAGTCTCAGAGAAAGTTGATTTGGATGATTGAAAGGACCTTGTATTAGAAGGTCTTGTCTCAGAGGCAGAGTCCATGGTGGAAAGGATAACATGTCCACTAGGTCTGCATACCAGGTCCTGCGTGGCCACGCAGGTGCTATCAATATCACTGATGCTCTTTCCTGTTTGATTTTGGTAATCAGACGAGGGAGCAGAGGAAACGGTGGAAACACATAAGCCAGGTTGAAGAACCAAGGCGCTGCTAGAGCATCTATCAGTGCTGCTTCTGGATCCCTGGACCTGGATCCGTAACAAGGAAGCTTGGCGTTCTGGCGAGACGCCATGAGATCCAATTCTGGTTTGCCCCAACGGAGAACCAATTGAGAAAACACCTCCGGATGGAGTTCCCATTCCCCCGGATGAAAAGTCTGATGACTTAGAAAATCCGCCTCCCAGTTCTCTACACCTGGGATATGGATCGCTGACAGGTGGCAAGAATGAGTCTCTGCCCAGCGAATTATCTTGGAGACTTCTGACATTGCTAGGGAACTCCTGGTTCCCCCTTGATGATTGATGTAAGCCACAGTCGTGATGTTGTCCGACTGAAATCTGATGAACCTCAGTGTTGCTAGCTTAGGCCAAGCCACAAGAGCATTGAATATTGCTCTTAACTCCAGAATATTTATTGGGAGGAGTTTCTCCTCCTGAGTCCATGAACCCTGAGCCTTTAGGGAGTTCCAGACTGCACCCCAACCTAGAAGGCTGGCATCTGTTGTTACAATTGTCCAATCTGGTCTGCGAAAGGTCATACCCTTGGACAGATGGACCCGAGATAACCACCAGAGAAGAGAATCTCTGGTTTCCTGATCCAGATTTAGTAGAGGGGCTGAGCATGCATAATTGCAGCGGTCTGAGATGCAGGCGCGCGAATGGCACTATGTCCATCGCCGCTACCATTAAGCCAATTACTTCCATGCACTGAGCCACCGTGGGGCGCGGAATGGAGTGAAGAACACGGCAAGCATTTAGAAGTTTTGATAACCTGGACTCCGTCAGGTAAATTTTAATTTCTACAGAATCTATTAAGAGTCCCTAGGAAGGAAACCCTCGTGAGAGGAGATCGAGAACTCTTTTCTTCGTTCACTTTCCACCCATGCGACCTCAGGAATGCCAGAACTATCTCTGTATGAGATTTGGCAATTTTAAAGCTTGACGCCTGTATCAGGATATCGTCCAGGTAAGGAGCCACCGCTATGCCTTGCGGTCTTAGGACCGCCAGAAGTGAGTCCAGAACCTTTGTAAAAATTTTTGGGGCTGTAGCCAACCCGAATGGAAGAGCTACAAATTGGTAATGCCTGTCTAGAAAGGCAAACCTCAGGAACTGATGATGATTCTTGTGAATCGGAATGGGAAGGTAGGCATCCTTTAAGTCCACTGTGGTCATGTACTGACCCTCTTGGATCATGGGTAAAATGGTTCGAATAGTTTCCATCTTGAATGACGGAACTCTGAGGAATTTGTTTAGGATCTTTAAATCCAAAATTGGTCTGAAGGTTCCCTCTTTTTTGGGAACCACAAACAGATTTGAATAAAACCCCTGTCCTTGTTCCGTCCGCGGAACTGGAAAGATCACTCCCATTACAAGGAGATCTTGTACGCAGCTTAGGAATGCCTCTTCCTTTATCTGGTTTGCAGATAATCTTGAAAGGTGAAATCTCCCTTGTGGAGGAGAAGCTTTGAAGTCCAGAAGATATCCCTGAGATATGATTTCCAACGCCCAGGGATCCTGAACATCTCTTGCCCACGCCTGGGCGAAGAGAGAGAGTCTGCCCCCTACTAGATCCGTTGTTGGATAGGGGGCCGCTCCTTCATGCTGTCTTAGAGGCAGCAGCAGGCTTTCTGGCCTGCTTGCCCTTGTTCCAGGACTGGTTAGGTTTCCAGGCCTGCTTGGATTGAGCAAAAGTTCCCTCTTGTTTTGAAGCAGAGGAAGTTGATGCTGCACCTGCCTTGAAATTTCGAAAGGCACGAAAATTAGACTGTTCGGCCTTTGATTTGGCCCTGTCCTGAGGAAGGGTATGACCCTTACCTCCAGTAATGTCAGCAATAATTTCTTTCAAACCAGGCACAAATAAGGTCTGCCCCTTGAAAGGAATGTTGAGTAATTTAGACTTTGAAGTCACATCAGCTGACCAGGATTTGAGCCATAGCGCCCTACGCGCCTGGATGGCGAATCCGGAATTCTTAGCCGTTAGTTTAGTCAAATGAACAATGGCATCAGAAACAAATGAGTTAGCTAGCTTAAGAGTTCTAAGCTTGTCAACAATTTCAGTCAATGGAGCTGTATGGATGGCCTCTTCCAGGGCCTCAAACAAGAATGCCGCCGCAGCAGTGACAGGCGCAATGCATGCAAGGGGCTGTAAAATAAAACCTTGTTGAATAAACATTTTCTTAAGGTAACCCTCTAATTTTTTATCCATTGGATCTGAAAAAGCACAACTGTCCTCAACCGGGATAGTGGTACGCTTTACTAAAGTAGAAACTGGTCCCTCCACCTTAGGGACAGTCTGCCATAAGTCCCGTGTAGTGGCATCTATTGGAAACATTTTTCTAAATATAGGAGGTGGGGAAAAGGGCACACCGGGCCTAGCCCACTCCTTACTAATAATTTCTGTAAGCCTTTTAGGTACTGGAAAAACATCAGTACTCACCGGCACTGCATAGTATTTATCCAGCCTACACAATTTCTCTGGCACTGCAATTGTGTCACAGTCATTCAGAGCAGCTAATACCTCCCCAAGCAATACACGGAGGTTCTCAAGCTTAAATTTAAAATTAGAAATCTCTGAATCAGATCTCCCCGATTCAGAGACGTCACCCACAGACTGAAGTTCTCCGTCCTCAGGTTCTGCATATTGTGACGCAGTATCAGACATGGCTCTTACAGCATCTACGCGCTCTGTATCTCGTCTAACCCCAGAGCTATTGCGCTTGCCTCTCAATACAGGCAATCTGGATAATACCTCTGACAGGAGATGATTGCAGCCATGTCCTGCAAAGTAATCGCTATGGGCGTCCCTAATGTACTTGGCGCCATATTAGCGTGCGTCCCTTGAGCGGGAGGCGAAGGGTCCGACACGTGGGGAGAGTTAGTCGGCATAACTTCCCCCTCGACAGACCCCTCTGGTGACAATTCTTTTATAGATAAAGACTGATCTTTAATGTTTAAGGTGAAATCAATACATTTAGTACACATTCTCCTATGGGGCTCCACCATGGCTTTTAACCATAATGAACAAGTATCCTCTGTTTCAGACATGTTTGTACAGACTAGCAATGAGACTAGCAAGCTTGGAAAACACTTTAAAGCAAGTTAACAAGCAATATAAAAAACGTTACTGTGCCTTTAAGAGAAACAAAATTTGACAAAATTTGAAATAACAGTGAAAAAAGGCAGTTACACTAACAAAATTTTTACAGTGTATGTAACAAGTCAGCAGAGCATTGCAACCACTTGCAAATGGATGATTAACCCCTTAATAACAAAAACAGAATAATAAATGACAAAAACGTTTTTTAAACACATTCACAACAACTGCCACAGTCTACTGTGATTGTTACCCTCCTCAAAAACGACTTTGAAGCCTTTTGAGCCCTTCAGAGATGTCCTGTATCATGCAGAGGGAAGCTGAATGTCTCTGTCAGTATTTTTATCTGCACAGAAAAGCACTAAAATAGGCCCTTCACACTCATATTTCAACAGTGGAAAGCTTCAGGAAACTGTTTCTAGAAAAAAATCAAGCCAGCCATGTGGAAAAAAACTAGACCCCAAAAAGTTTTGTCACCAAACATATATAAAAACGATTAACATGCCAGCAAACGTTTTATATTACACTTTTATAAGAGTATGTATCTCTGTTAATAAGCCTGATACCAGTCGCTATCACTGCATTTAAGGCTTAACTTACATTAATCCGGTATCAGCAGCATTTTTCTAGCAAATTCCATCCCTAGAAATATATTAACTGCACATACCTTATTGCAGGAAAACCTGCACGCCATTCCCCCTCTGAAGTTACCTCACTGCTCAGAATATGTGAGAACGGCAGTGGATCTTAGTTACTTCTGCTAAGATCATAGAAATCACAGGCAGATTCTTCTTCTAATGCTGCCTGAGATGAAACAGTACACTCCGGTACCATTTAAAAATAACAAACTTTTGATTGAAGTTAAAAAACTAACTATAATACACCACTCTCCTCTTACTACGTCCATCTTTGTTGAGAGTTGCAAGAGAATGACTGGATATGGCAGTGAGGGGAGGAGCTATATAGCAGCTCTGTTGTGGGTGATCCTCTTGCAACTTCCTGTTGGGAAGGAGAATATCCCACAAGTAATGGATGATCCGTGGACTGGATACACTTAACAAGAGAAAGTATGTTTTTTATTCTCTAAATGTTCTATCTAAGCCTATGTGAACTACTTGACATGAAACCCATTTTTTTTCACGATTCAGATACAGCATACAATTTTAAACAACTTTATGCAACCACCAATCAGCAGCTAGCTCTGCTAAGCCTACCTAGGTATGCTTTTTAATAAAGGATAACAAGAAAGCAAAGTAAATTAGATAATAGAAATAGAATAAAGTTGTTTTCAAAATTATATGTTCTATCTGAACCACGAAAGAAAGTTGTTTAAAATGACATGCCCTATTTGAAACATGAACATTTTTTTTGGACTGGACTGTCTCTTTAAGGTTGCAGATTATTTGGCTCAAATCTCACACTCTGTATTTGTTGTTATTACCTTTCTCTCCTCTTTTTTTCTTTGTCCTGTCGATGTGATCTTTAAGCTGGATTCTAACCTGCCTTTCGTTAGGCTGGTCTCGGATAAACGGATGTTTCATTAGCTGCTCTGTTGTAGGTCTTTGGCTGTGATTCTTTACAAGACAACTTTCAATGAATGACTGGAACTTTTTTGACCTGACGAAACAAAATGTATTAAGAATGATGTATATTTTAGCTGTTTCACGCTTACAGTCTCTTATTTTATTACTATAGAATGAGACAATACAAAACAAATATACAAATATGTCCAAACAAAAGTATATCCCTTTATACAGTAGAAAGATAGGTAGACTGCTGTACGTACTACATATCTATCTTAAAGAGCCAATGACGTCAACATTAAAACTTTCATTATTCAGACTGTCAGAACATGCAATTTTACACAACTTTCCAATTTACTTGTATTATCCAATGGGCTTTATTCTCTTGGTATCCTTTGTTAGAGGGAAGGTTCTGGGACAGCAATGCACTACTGGTGAGCCAATAACAAGAAGCATATATGCGTGCAGCCACCAATCACCAGTGCATTGCTGCTCCTCAGGCTACCTTATTTTAAAAAAAAAAAGGATAGCAAAAGAATAAAGCAAATTGAATAACAGAAGAACATTGGAAAGTTGTTTAGTAGTGCATGCTCTGTTTGAATCATACATATTTCATTTTGACTGTACTGTCCCTTTAATATAAATCCAATGCTACTAACATGTGGGTATAAATATAATAATGATATAGCAACAAAATGCAGAACAGTTTTTTTTCATAATTATTATATATTTATAATCAAATAGCCAAGCACATGAAGCCACTCTCTCAGCACAGGGTAATGGAATAAGGTTTGACAAGTAGAAGCATTATTATTGGTTAGAAGTTCAGACAGTACCCTCCTACACAACAAATAATTAGTAGCCCACATTATTCTTAAAGGGACACTGAACCCAAATTTTGTCTTTCATGATTCAGATGGAGCATGCAATTTCAATCAACTTTCTAATTTACTCCTATTATCAATTTTTCTTTGTTCTCTTGCTATCTTTATTTGAAAATCATGAATGTAAATCTTAGCAGCCAGCCCAATTTAGATTCAGCACCATGGATAGCACTTGCTTATTGTAGGCTGACATTTACCCATAAGCATGCATAACCCAGGTTCTCAACCAAAAATGGGCCAGCTCCTATGCATCACATTCCTGCTTTTTAAATAAAGATAGCAAGAGAACAAAGACAAACTGATAATAAGAGAAAATTATAAAGTTGCTTAAAATTGCATGCTCTATCTGAACCATTAAAGAAAAAAATTGTGTTTAGTGTCCCTTTAATTATTTTTGTAAGTTCTATCCTATTCCCTTAGAACACTTCACTCTTAGAGATTCATTCAGTAACCAAATACAAATAAAGAAAACATAAGTGATCAGTAGCAGTTGATTCTGGAAATGATATAGAAAATGACCACATTATACTAATAAGGCTGTTTAATCATGTTTAATAATCCCTTAATAATTTAGGTGTCTGCATAATGAGATAGTTTTAGATATTCTGCATCATTGTTTTAGAAAATACTTAATGGAGATAATGCATTTCAAGAACTTTCTCAGCAAAACAATTCTAAACCTCTTGTTTAGCTGGTCAACATAGTTGATTTCAGCAGTAAATTCACAGAACCTTTCATATAACATTATTCCATTTATACAATGGATATTTTAGGTTATTGATTGCTAATTTATTTAGTTAAGGAGCTATTCTAATACAAAACTGAAATGTTCTAATCTAGAATTCACTGGGCCCCAGAATAGCAGCCCTTCCAAAGCGAAGCTAATTAACTATATAGAATATACGCACTCACTCAACTAAACACATGCACACATACATTACATACACATATATACACACATGTACACCTACATTATATACACATACATACACATATGTACACACATACACACAATACATACACACATGCACACGTACATTACATACACATATATACACACATGTACACCTACATTACATACACATATATACACACATGTACACCTACATTATATACACATACATACACATATGTACACACATGCACACAATACATACACACATACATTATATACACATACATACACACATGTACACATACATTACATACACATATATACACATATATACACACATGTACACCTACATTATATACACATACATACACATATGTACACACATGCACACATACATTATACACACATACATACACACATGTACACATACATTACATACACATATATACACACATGTACACCTACATTATATACACATACATACACATATGTACACACATGCACACAATACATACACACATGCACACATACATTACATACACATATATACACACATGTACACCTACATTACATACACATATATACACACATGTACACCTACATTATATACACATACATACACATATGTACACACATGCACACAATACATACACACATGCACACATACATTATATACACATACATACACACATGTACACATACATTACATACACACATATACACACATGCACACAATACATACACACATGCACACATACATTACATACACATATATACACACATGTACACCTACATTACATACACATATATACACACATGCACACAATACATACACACATGCACACCTACATTACATACACATATATACACACATGTACACCTACATTACATACACATATATACATACATGCACACAATACATACACACATGCACGCATACATTACATACACATATATACACACATGTACACCTACATTACATACACATATATACACACATGCACACAATACATACACACATACATTACATACACATATATACACACATGTACACCTACATTACATACACATATATACACACATGCACACATAAATTACATACACATATATACACACATGTACACCTGCATTATATACACATACATACACACATGTACACAATACATACACACATGCACACATACATTACATAAACATATATACACACATGTACACCTACATTACATACACATATATACACACATGTACACATACATTATATACACATACATACACACATGTACACATACATTACATACACACATATACACACATGCACACAATACATACACACATGCACACATACATTGCATACACATATATATACACACATGTACACCTGCATTACATACACATATATACACACATGCACACAATACATACACACACACATGCACACATACATTACATACACATATATACACACATGTACACCTACATTACATACACATATATACACACATGCACACAATACATACACACATGCACACATACATTACATACACATATATACACACATGTACACCTACATTACATACACATATATACACACATGCACACAATACATGCACACATACATTACATACATACACACATGTACACCAACATTACATACACACATACATTACATACACATATATACACACATGCACACCTACATTACATACACACATGTACACATACATTACATACACACATGCACACATACATTACATACACATACATAAACACATGTACACCTACATTACATACACACATGTACACCTACATTACATACACATATATACACACATGCACACAATACATACACACATGCACACATACATTACATACACATATATACACACATGTACACCTACATTACATACACATATATACACACATGCACACAATACATACACACATGCATACATACATTACATACACATATATACACACATGTACACCTACATTACATACACATATATACACACATGCACACAATACATACATTACATACACATATACATACATTACATACACATATATACACACATGCACACCTACATTACATACACACATGTACACATACATTAGATACACACATGCACACATACATTACATACACATACATACACACATGTACACCTACATTACATACACACATGCACACATACATTACATACACATATATACACACATGCACACCTACATTACATACACATATATACACACATGCACACAATACATACACAGTCTAGAAAACACCCCTAACAAACACTACAGTGCTAAGAAAAAATACTGCTAGTTGATAGCTTTCTGATGAGAGCCCTCTCTCCCAGCTGTTTTTCAGTCACTACAAGTTTAGCGACCTCTAGTGGTGGTTAGAAACCGCAGCCCTGTAAAAAAGCTGCTCTGAAATTTGATACTGCTTGAGCAGAAGCGGGCCCCTTAAAAGTACAGGACTGGTAGCAGTGGTTCCAATTCCTCAGAGCAGTGATGGACAACCTCCTAACGCATTGGGACCTTAAAGAGATACTGTACTGCAAAATTGTTTTTCCTTTACATCTTTCGGATGACTTGGCATACAATTTGCAGAATATAAAATGTATGGTAAATAACTACTTTATGTTTATTTTTTTTATAAAAGCTGGTTTTGTTCACTAAATCCACAGCCCCTTAAAATTGGCTGACTTTGTAGGGAGAACATATGGATGTATAATCAATCAATATATATATATATATATATATATATATATATATATATATATATATATATATATATATATATATATATATATATATATACATACATATATATATATACATATATATATATACATATATATATATATACACATATACATATATATACATATATACATATACACACAGGGATTTTCTGATCTTATCTCTCTCTGAGATAACAATTAAATTATCCATTTAGTACCTCTCTCCCCTACACCACCCTGAGTGTAATTTATTCTGCTGAATTTTGTTTTCATGGCTTTTCTGTACCCATTTCTGAGCTACTGAAATTTTTTGTATATGACAAAATAATGGTAAAGGTAAGTTTTGTAAACATTTAATACACTCCAGCAGGTAAAATTAATTATTGGGAACACATTAAGGGCTATATTACGAGTGAAGTAAAAAACGTTTGTGCCCGAGCGATGAGGGGTTTATCGCAAGGGTTTGCGCTCGTCAGGCTTACAACTCGTATTAAGAGTTGAAAGTAAACGCGATCGATTGAGCGTAATTGCGATTTACACTAGGATGATTACCACAACATCAGATCTCTGGTTAACGGTTTCACGATACATAAAAGTTGCTCAAAACATAAACAATATAAATGACAGAGTTACACTCATAACACTAACAAAAATTATTCATAATAAATATTGCACAAAAATGTTATAAGGGCTCAAAAGATATGAGGTCTCAGGTGCTAGAAAACAAAAAAAGGCAGAGAGTGTGTTTTTTATCCCTAGTTTGTTTTCTCCATTTACTTCTTTGGGGGAATACATGAGCGCACACACAATATTCTAACTTCGACTTTTTGCGCTAGTCGGTTTGCAGCGAGAGTGAACAGTTTACTTTCAACTTGTAATACAAGCACAACCCAACAAGCACAAAAAGCTTACTTCCAATTTGCACTCCACTCATAATCTGGCACTTAATGGGAGAGCATTGTTTTTTTTTGGCTGAATCTTGATTACATGGCTTTTCTGTACCCATTACTGCAGTACTGACATTTTTTTGTATAGGTGCCAGCAATGTCACATGACAAAATAAAGGTGAAGGAAAAATTTGTAAACAATTTAATACACGCTAATAGATAAAATGGATTATTGAGAAAACATTAGGACCATCCTGAACTGAGATTTTGAGGTTTCCGTAAACATGTGTATAACCAAAATTTGTTGTGCGCCATGACTCAAAGAGGGCCGCCGTGGTAAAACCAAGTAAAATAACATGAAAAAAACTGATTGTTTTGCTAAACCAATACATAAAGGTAATCACTCAAAAAATTAAAAATCGTGACACACCCTATGTTGGACCACTTGAGATTGGTAAACCCTCTCCTGGCACCATTACTATTTAGTTTTGTTTTTTTGTATTTTTTTTGTTTTTTTGTTTTTGTATTAGTGTCCCTTGCTAACTATAATTGTGTTTTAAAGTCCTGCTTGAGAGTAGCCAACATAGACAGAATATATGCATGCAACTGCCAATCACCAGTGTGGGACTATAGCTGTATATGACTGGGGATAACACATAGGTAATAGAGAATATTAACACAAAAATAACATTAGCACATTTTATTTTTGCTTTACATCTCTTTAAACCTTACACCATACATAATAAAACATATATACTATATAATAATATGTAATAATACATGAGACAATACATATCTTCTATTAAAAAACATTGGTGAAACTGAAAATGTATAATTTATAAAATTGGAAAGCTTACCTAAATGAAAATATGAAAATGACTACATGTGAAGGTTTCCAAAAAACAAATGCTCTCTATGAAAATTATAATCCATAATCAAAAGAATCTGTCATTCTTTAAATAGGTGATGTGTTCTCATCATGCTCTAGTTAAATAATTTCCATCTGCTCCATTCTAGGTTGTAGCTTTTAAAATATATTTGTTTTTACACAAAGTAAGACGCAGAGGTAGTTAGTTGCTAATGGAAATTTTGACAAAAATACAGTGACACTGCTTGTGAATAAGATATGTGACAGAACCCTTTTATAATGATAGGTGAATAATCTCAATGTAAAATTCAGAGGTAAGTAAATGCTAATGAGAATCAAAAGGTGTGAATTCAGTATTATTTAATTACAGGGCTTTAAATATTTTAACTGTTATAGCAATGTACTTATTTTTCAGTTGTCTTTTAAAAGTGTCATTTTAATATAATAATTCAAAGAACTAATTTATCCCACAAAGGGGTTAACCCTTTGGCTGCTAAACCATTTCCTACCTGTGTACTAAGCTGGGTTTTGAGCTTTTTGTTGCAGTTCACATTTAAACAATTTTAGCAGTAAAGTTTGTGCGAATAAACTATACAAACTATATATTGTTTTTTCAGCAGACCCAGCAGATTTAAAATATACCATTATTATTTGTGTATGTATCATCAGGTTTAAAAAATAGCATGTAAAATGTGAAAAAAGTGTATTTTTTTTTTTACTCCAGACTCAATAAATAATAGTATGTAATTTTATTTTTCAAAGCTCTATCATCAAAACCTGTGTGGATAAATATTTGTAGTAGGTAATCTGTCTGAAATAAGTAGAAATTAAGATCATTTCACTGTTTTTTCCCACTGTTTTATTGCAGGCATGTCAATTTGATAAATGATCAAAAACAGCATCTTAGAATTTACTGCAATTAAACAGTTGTAGCCACCTGAGAAATTAAAATGGGGTACACAAAGCACACATTTGCAGACAGTACATCCCTTGGTGTATCAAATGAGGGGCTACAAGTATTTCTAGCATGAATTTGGGGTGCACATCAATTAATTGCATTGCTTAAAAAAAAATTCTAAGCAAAGAGCCATATTCCACTTGTTACATTGTCTATTTTTGTGCTAGCAATAAATGTAGCCCCTCATTTGATGCACCAAGGGGTGTACTTTCCAAAATTGTGTACTTTATTTCATGTTTCTTAGGCTCCCAGGTTTCTACAGTTGTCTGATTGCAGACATAACCCATAAAAGTTGAAAGGCTATTTTTTAAAAAAAATTTAGACGATTTCAAGATTGCCATGTCTGCAATTAAACAGTTCTAGTCACTTAGAAAATTCAAATATGTTACACGAAGCAGACATTTGTAGAAAGTACACCCTTTGGCGCATCAAACGAGGAGCTACATGTATCTCTAGCACATAACTGAGGTGTGCAACAATTAATGGAATATGGTGCTTTGCAAAAAAAACTAAATTTATGCTTACCTGAAAAATGTCTTTCTTTTGCGATGTACCGAGTCCACGGTTTCATCCTTACTTGTGGGATATTATCCTTCCTAACAGGAAGTGACAAACAGAGCACCCACAGCAGAGCTGTCTATATAGCTCCCCCCTTAACTCCACCCCCCCCCCCCAGTCATTCGACCGAAGGCCAAGGAAGAAAAAGGAGAAACTATAAGGTGCAGAGGTGACTGAAGTTTTCAATAAAAAATACTATCTGTCTTGAATAGACAGGGCGGGCCGTGGACTAGGTACATCGCAAAAGGAAGAAATTTATCAGGTAAGCATAAATTTTGTTTTCTTTTGCAAGATGTACCGAGTCTACGGTTTCATCCTTACTTGTGGGATACCAATCAACAATAATGATTTGTTCCAGCCACCAATAATTAAAAGACCTTTATTTCTTCATTAATAGGGGTCTTAGACAAACATACAACGTTTCAGACCTACTATAGGTCCTTAGTCATGCATGACTAAGGACCTATAGTAGGTCTGAAACATTGTATGTTTGTCTAAGACCCCTATTAATGAAGAAATAAAGGTCTTTTAATTATTGGTGGCTGGAACAAATCATTATTGTTGCTTGGAGTGCTTGCAGGATAAGGCAGATCCTGGGTTCCGTGCCCCATAAGCCACATATTCTTTGGTGCTGTTTTCCACACTTTTCTTTGTGGGATACCAATACCAAATTTTTAGGACACGGATGAAGGGAGGGACAAGACAGGAACCTAAACGGAAGGCACCACTGCTTGCAAAACCTTTCTGCCAAAAATACCCTCTGAAGAAGCAAAAGTATCAAATTTGTAAAATTTGGAAAAGGTATGAAGCGAAGACCAAGTCACAGCCTTACAAATCTGTTCAACAGAAGCATCATTTTTAAAAGCCCATGTGGAAGCTACCACTCTAGTAGAGTGAGCTGTAATCCTTTCAGGAGGCTGCTGTCCAGCAGTCTCATAAGCCAAACGGATGATGCTTCTCAGCCAAAAGGAAAGAGAGGTAGCCGTAGCCTTTTGACCCCTACGCTTTCCAGAATAGACAACAAAGAAGATGATTGACGAAAATCTTTGGTTGCCTGCAAATAAAACTTCAAAGCACGAACTACGTCCAAGTTGTGCAACAGACGTTCCTTCTTAGAAAAAGGATTAGGACATAGAGAAGGAACAACAATTTCCTGATTGATATTCCTGTTAGTAACAACCTTAGGGAGGGACCCAGGTTTGGTACGCAAAACCACCTTATCAGCATGGAAAACAAGATAAGGCGAGTCACGCTGTAATGCAGATAGTTCAGAAATTCTTCGAGCTGAAGAGATAGCAACTAGGAACAGAACTTTCCAAGATAGAAGCTTAATATCTATGAAATGCATGAGTTCAAACGGAACCCCTGAAGAACTTTAAGAACTAAATTTAGACTCCATGGCGGAGCAACAGGTTTAAACACAGGCTTAATTCTAGCTAAAGCCTGACAAAAAGCCTGAACGTCTGGGACATCTGCCAGACGCTTGTGCAACAGAATAGACATAGCAGATATCTGTCCTTTTAGGGAACTAGCTGACAATCCTTTCTCCAATCCCTCTTGGAGAAAAGACAAAATCCTAGGAATCCTGATTTTACTCCACGAGTAGCCCTTGGATTCGCACCAAAAAAGATATTTACGCCATATCTTATGATAGATTTTCCTGGCGACAGGCTTTCGAGCCTGAATCAAGGTATCTATGACCGACTCAGAGAAACTCCGTTTTGATAGAATCAAGCGTTCAATCTCCAAGCAGTCAGTTGCAGAGAAATTAGATTTGGATTCTTGAATGGACCTTGAATCAAAAGGTCCTGTCTCAGTGGCAGAGTCCATGGTGGCAGAGATGACATGTCCACCAGGTCTGCATATCAAGTCCTGTGTGGCCACGTAGGCGCTATCAAAATCACCAAAGCTCTCTCCTGTTTGATTCTGTCAATCAGACGCGGAAGGAGAGGGAAAGGTGGAAACACATAAGCAAGGTTAAACGACAAGGGTACTGCTAGAGCATCTATCAGTACTGCCTGAGGATCCCTTGACATGGATCCGTAACGAGGTAGTTTGGCGTTCTGACGAGACGCTATCAGATCCAATTCTGGTGTGCCCCAGAGCTGAACCAGTTGAGCAAACACCTCCGGATGGAGTTCCCACTCCCCCGGATGAAAAGTCTGACGACTTAGAAAATCTGCTTCCCAGTTCTCTACCCCTGGGATATAGATCAGATGACAGATGGCAAGAGTGAGCCTTTGCCCATCAGATTATTCTTGAAACTTCTATCATCACTAAGGAACTCTTTGTTCCCCCCTGATGATTGATATAAGCCACAGTCGTGATGTTGTCCGACTGAAATCTTATGAATCTGGCCGAAGCCAGCTGAGGCCACGCCTGAAGAGCATTAAATATCGCTCTTAATTCTAGAATATTTATCGGTAGGAGGGCCTCCTCCTGAGTCCACAAACCCTGTGCTTTCAGGGAATTCCAGACTGCATACCAGCCCAGTAGGCTGGCGTCTGTCGTCACTATAACCCACGCTGGCCTGCGGAAACAAATCCCCCATGACAGGTGATCCTGTGACAACCACCAAAGAAGAGAGTCTCTGGTCTCTTGATCCAGATTTATCTGAGGAGATAAATCTGCATAATCCCCATTCCACTGTCTGAGCATGGACAGTTGCAGTGGTCTGAGATGTAAGCAAGCATATGGAACTACGTCCATTGCCGCTACCATTAGTCCGATTACCTCCATATACTGATCTTAGAAAGGCCAACACTAAGTCCGTGTGACACTTGGCTAGTTGGAAAGTCGACGCTTGAATTAAGATGTCGTCTAGATAAGGCGCCACTGCAATGCCCCGCGGCCTTAGGACCGCCAGAAGGGACCCTAGCACCTTTGTGAAGATTTGTGGTGCCGTGGCCAACCCAAAGGGAAGAGCCACAAACTGGTAATGCTTGTCCAGAAAGGCAAACCTGAGGAATTGGTGATGATCTTTGTGGATAGGAATGTGTAGATACACATCCTTTAAGTCTACGGTGGTCATATATTGACCCTCCTGGATCATTGGTAAAATAGTCCGAATGGTCTCCATCTTGAAGGATGGGGACTCTTAGGAATTGGTTTAGGATCTTGAGATCTAGGATTGGTCTGAAAGTTCCCTCTTTTTTGGGAACCACAAACAGATTGGAGTAGAACCCCTGCCCCTGTTCTGCTTTCGGAATTGGGCAGATCACTCCCATGGTAAAAAGGTCTTCTACACAGCGTAAGAACGCCTCTCTTTTTGTCTGGTTTACAGAAAGATGGAATCTCCTCCTTGGAGGAGAATCTTTGAAATCTAGAAGATACCCCTGGGTTATGATTTCTACAGCCCAGGAGTCCTGAACGTCTCTTGCCCAGGCCTGAGCAAAGAGAGAGAGTCTGCCCCCTACTAGATATGGTCCCGGATCGGGGGCTACCCCTTCATGCTGTCTTGGTGGCAGCAGCAGGCTTCTTGGCCTGTTTACCCTTGTTCCAAACCTGGTTAGGTCTCCAGACTGGCCTGGATTGAGCAAAGTTCCCCTCTTGCTTTGCAGCAGGGGAAGAGGAAGTGACACCGCATGGTGTCAGATATGGGAAACATTTTCTTAAAAACAGGAGGGGGAGCGAACGGAATACCTGGTCTATCCCACTTCTTAGTAACAATGTCCGAAATCCTCTTAGGGACCGGAAAAACATCAGTGTAAACAGGAACCTCTAAATATTTGTCCATTTTACACAATTTCTCTGGAACTACAATAGGGTCACAATCATCCAGAGTCGATAAAACCTCCCTGAGCAATAAGCAGAGGTGTTCCAACTTAAATTTAAATGCTGTCATATCTGAATCTGTCTGAGGGAACATCTTTCCTGAATCAGAAATCTCTCCCTACTAAAGCGTCAGAAGGCTCAGCATTTGTTCTTAACCCAGAGCTACTGCGCTTCCCTTGCAACCCTGGCAGTTTAGATAAAACCCCTGTGAGGGTAGAGGTACTTGTCGTCACTTGTGCGGGCGTTACTGGTTGTGACACTTGGGGAGAACTAGATGGCAAACCCTGATTTCCTTCTGTCTGAGAATCATCCAGTGCCAAACTCTTATAAGTCAAAATATGCTGTTTGCAATTTATAGACATATCAGTACAAGTGGGACACATTCTAAGAGGGGGTTCCACAATGGCTTTTAAACAAATTGAGCAATGAGTTTTCTCAATGTCAAACATGTTGAACAGGCTAGTAATGAGACAAGCAAGTTTGGAAAACACTTTATTCAATGAAAAAAAACACAATTTTCAAAAACGGTACTGTGCCTTTAAGAGGAAAAAAGGCATACACAAACGGCAAAACTGCTTAAAATTACCTCAAATCTTCCGAAATTCTTGCAGTAGACTCACTAAGCTTTAATAAGATTGCACCACAAGTATTTAAGCAATTGACCCCCAAATATGAAAACTGGATTGACAAAGTGTCAAAGACCGGTAAAACCCCTGTCAGCACCTTGCCACAGCTCTGCTGTGGTGCCTACCTGCCCTTAGGTATCAATAATGTGGGGATAAAGCTTCGATTAGGCCCCAGATGTGCACCAGGACCCTCCGGTGTTGTAGCTTGCTGCTTGTCTATAGAAAACAACTGTGCAACTGAGGCGTGAAAAAATGCCCGCACATCTCACTCGATGTTGCTAGGGCCTGCAGAAAAAGTTACCAAGCGTTTATTCAGCCATGTGGGTTATAAAACCCCCAAAAAAGCCAAGTGTATCCCTCAATACAGTTGTCCATTCAGAGATATAAACAGTACTCCCAGAACACACAAACGTTTGCCTTATATATCATTCAAACTGAGTGCCCATAAGTTTAGCCCTTTATGCAAGCTAGTAATGCCCCTTATAAAACTAGGATTACTGCTTACCCTTCCCCTCTTGGGGATACGGTCAGCCTTTCTGAATTATCACAGTCTTTCCAGAAAAAATGACTGAACATACCTCATTGCTGTATAGCAAGAAACCGTTCCTCACACTGAAGTTTTCCTGTACTCCTTAGCTTCTGTGGGAATAGCAGTGGACCTTAGTTACAAATGCTAAGATCCTCATCCTCCAGGCAGAAATCTTCATCTATCTCCTGCCTGAGAGTAAATAGTACACACCGGTACCATTTAAAAATAACTAACTCTTGCTCTAAGAAAAATAAAAACAGTTTATCACCTCTTTCACTTTACCCTTCCTGCTTAGAGCTGGCAAAGAGAATGACTGGGGGTGGAGTTAAGGGGGGAGCTATATAGACAGCTCTGCTGTGGGTGCTCTCTTTGCCACTTCCTGTTAGGAAGGATAATATCCCATTAGTAAGGATGAAACCGTGGACTCTGTACATCTTGCGAAAGAAAATATTTAATTTTTAACAAAGAGCCATATTCTACTTATTATTACATTGTCTAGCGATACATGTAGCCCCCCATTTGATGCGCCAAAGGGTGTACTTTCCAAAAATGTACACTTTATTTAATGTATCTTAAAGGGACAGTCAACCATAGAATTGTTATTGTTTTAAAAGATAGATAATCCCTTTATTAGTCATTCCCCAGTTTTGTATAACCAACACAGTTATATTAATGTACTTTTTACCTTTGTGATTACCTTGTATCTAGGAACATTCTTCCAGCCCCCTGATCACATGACTGTGACTGTTTATTATCTATTGTCTTAAATTTAGCATTGTATTGTGCTAGATCTTAAATAACTTTCTGTGCCTGAACACAGTGTTATCTATATAGCCCACGTGTCTCTTTGTGTTGAAAAGAGATTTAAAAAGCATGTGATAAGAGGCAGCCCTCAAAGGCTTAGAAATTAGCATATGAACCTACCTATGTTTAGTTTAAACTAAGAATACCAAGAGAAAAAAGCAAATTTGATGATAAAAGTAAATTGGAAAGTCAATTAAAATTAAAAGTCCTATCTGAATAATGAAAGTTTAATTTATACTTGACTGTCCCTTTAATTTCCCAGGTGGATACAGCTGTCTCATTGCAGACATAACCCGGTAAAGTTGAAAGATTTTTTTTTAATTCTCTTTACAAACGAAATAGATGTTTTAAAGGAATTGTCGCTAGAAAATATTTTTTATTGCAAAACAAACTTCTTTGCAAAAAAATACAGAAGTTTTGAAAGATGGAGAGAACAGCGTAAAGAGGGTGTTTTACCTTCCACGCATGCTAAAAGACTTATTATAAAAATATATTTTTTTATTTTTTATTTTTTAAATAGCATTCCTCTACCATTTATTAATTTGTAACCACATTATCCAGGTGATCATGGGATTACAAATATAATATCGGTCTGTATTGTAAAAGGAAATGCAACATTTTTCAGCTTGGTGATCACTGCGGTATATAAGCATATACATATATATTAACAGGAAACACTCAGTTCCCATAGACCACAATGTAAAGCCACTGACTTTAGCCCCCAAAAACTGCTAAGTGCAGATTTATTTTTTATTTTTAAAAAATGCTACATTTAAAGAAAAAAAGAAAACTATCACTTAAGTTTGGTTTTAACTGGGGGACATTTAGAAAATTAACCAAAGGTCTGACCTCTGGTTAATATTCTGAGTGCTAATTGCTGCCGTGAGATCACAGTAGCAATAACCAGCAACTTGTAATGTCTGGTTATTTTTTTGCGCGCCTGCAAACAGGCAAATTTGCAAGTTTGCGGGTGTGCTATAATTTAGCTCTCCACTTGTAATCTAGCACTTAGGGGTGAATTTATTATAGTGCGAGTGGATATGATACGACGTAGCGTATCATGTTATCATGTCCGCCGCACATTGATAAATGCCGACAGCATATGCTTTCGGCATTTATCATTGCACCAACAGATTTTGTGAACTGCTGGTGCAATACCGCCCCCTGCAGATTTGCGGCCAATCGGCCGCTAGCAGGGGGTATCAATCAACCAGATCGTATTCGATTGAGTTGATTTTTGTCCGCCTCCTCAGAGCAGGCAGACAGGTTATGGAGCAGCAGTCTTTAGACCGCTGCTTCATAACTTCTGCGTCTGGCGAGCCTGAAGACTAGCCGGAAACACTGGGCATCAAGCTCCGTACAGAGCTTGATAAATTGACCCCTTAGTTAAATGTGTCAAAACTAGAGATCTACAAGGGTTTAACCCATGGAGACAACACTGTTCAAAGACAAGAGGATTTTGTATCTGGTCACTTTTTCCTTGTTTTCTTCCATTTCCTTAACATTACTTGCTGACCTGGGTGACATTGCTTATGCTTAAAAGATGTGTCAAACATAACAAATAGCAAACAACACATATCCTGATGTATTCTCAGTGCTCTTACAGAGAGTGATATTTGTCTAGCAGACAGATGAAAGCTGCTGCAGCATTTAGACTTGAGAAAGGGAATAAAACATTCTGAGCATCATCATTGCTGACAGATGTCACAAAAATAAACATTAATAACACCTCTGTTACTGACAAATTCAGACCTCTAACATCAAAGGTTAAATAATTCTATACCAAGAGTCCAGTTATTAAGAACCTATTATTAAAAAGAAAATGAAAACTATTTATAGACAAAACAGTACAACCTTCACTGTAGGATTGCTAAAGCATGAAATCCTTTTTTCCTTACGGAATTGAAAGGGCAAAAATATAATGTAAACTACTTCATTTACAAACAACTAAGTGATGAAACCACTTGTTTGCAGATCCCAGATTAGGGAAATAATTCAAACCTTTTTGAAAGCAATATTCCGAAACTAATGTGAGATTTAAGTTACACCTACATATAAGATTCACCACAAATTTAAGGAGACACTTTGAGAAACAAACTAACCAGGTGCCTTTTCCAACGTGCTAAAGTGATGAGAGACTTTCTATTGCCATTTCAGGTACAACATTTCATTACCTATTTACTGTTAAATGGGAGATTAACAGCTGTTGTTATCTGCAGATTAACTTCTTCCTACGCAAATTTCTTCTTAGTCTGAAATTCTGAGAGAACAAATTGTTCCTCCATTTTAGACATTTCACATTGCAGACACATTTGTAACACTCTCCACAAAGTTGAAACTGTCATTATTGCCCTCATTTTAGGACATTTACTGGATCCCTATTGCACCTTCTAAAGTAATGATCCTCTCTGAGATTGTAGCTGGTTATTACTCATACATAGCAACCATATCCTAGCCCTGACCGAGCAAAGAATTTACTCTCCAAAGGCTTTGTTGCAGAAAATACCTGTGCTTTATTTATATTTCACTGTGCCCAATGTACCTCAGGAATCTTTTATTTATTTCCTTTTAAAAGAAGATCTGACACTGAAAATTGAGCGGTTGTTAGACTATAAAAGAGGAGCTACCACCCTCCCCACCCACGCTCAGGAGATATCAAAGAGAAATGTATTTTATAATTATTAGCAACTGTTGCAAATATATTTTTTCTGGGTAACATATAGAAAATAGAAAATGTATCTATAAATAAAACAAAGTTTCCAAAAAACAGACTCAAAACATAAAAGTGCTAAATATTTGCCCCAAAATATTACTGATAATTAAAGGAAAGATTTGTGAATTTTACAGCAAATTAGTGTAACACAAATTCTGCAGACATCTGTCGTTTGTCCCATTGGATGCATTTTTTTTTTTAAACCTGTTCATCTGCAAATGAAAAATACTGAATCCGGTTTTGTTGATTTCTACAGTATCACGCCATGTGTTAAAGTTTCATTCCTAAGCCACATGCACACCAGGTGTTGTTCCCACTGGAAATGGGAACTTTCTGTTCAGATCACTGAGCTGGCACTTTTCTTTCGTGTTGAAGAAGCACAAAATTGCAGTCTCAAGTCAAGCAGAGAACATGATAAGACAAAAACCACGATCTGTAGATGATAATCCATAAGAGGAAGAAAACTTGCACAAGACATAGATAGAATGACAATTTTCAAAGTGAAAGAAAGGTCGAGAAAGTTACATTAATGTTAGAACAGAGGGCTAAGAGGACAGAGGCAGAGAGAACAGACAGCTTCAACGCAAATGTATCACATAATTCTACTGCAGAGAAAAGAACTAAAAAAAGACTAATAAAGAAATAAAGGTTTTATTTAATTAAAGCATTTTATTTTTAAACAAAATACAATATTTATTTGTATAGTATATTTTTAATCCCTGTAAACACATAATCAAAGTCACTCTTCAGGAGCACCTCATTGCTTACAGCTAAGGATGCTACCAATTAGACGAGAATAAGCATAGAGGAAGTAGGTTTGTAGAGATAACTGTACATCTTTTAAGAGCCAAACATATTATTTTAATAAACCAGGTCAAGAAACTTAAAATATCTATTACACTAATTATTATTTTGAAAGTAGAGAAATATTGCATTAGAGAGACAATTATTAGATTACAGATTATACGTATGTTGCTTTAAAAAAACAACAACCTGGAACAGAAGAAGAGGGCAAACATTTCATACCCTCAAAATGTTTTGTTGATTAGTATTGTCCTGAACTTGTAATCCTTAAACAAGGTACAATGTGACACCATAGAGAGTAGCAGCTGTCAAATGAGGGTGTCACACAGATATGGGACTGAATTTGCAAACCGCTTGATAATACAACAACACGTATCCGCTTCCACATTAAATTGTATAACCTCCCGTGATTGGCCCAAAAAAAATCACATGACATCTCCGGACCTGAAATGGAACTCTTTCAATAAGACTACCTGATTGAGGACTGAACCTGTATTCTTTTCATTACATTTTTTTCATTTGATGATTTGCGATTGGCTTATGTTTCTTTTTGACCAGATGACTCAGTTTTAACTATTTATCTATGTTATAAGTAAATTAGCGACTTAGTATGATTTAAAAATTTAGACATTAGGTTTTTTCTGGCCAAAATTAACCCTGTAAGATGTATTTTGTGAGTCTAATTTCTGGTAAAACTGGAAGTTGGAACCCTGGCAATCTACACTTGTTTTTATTTGCTCTTGAGAAAGACGTTTTTAACATTGAAACATGTTGAGCTAAGCTAAATATTAAAGCTCTGGTTTTTTTATAGCGACACATAGTGTCTCTGCTCTTTTTTCTGTTCCGGTTTTTAATGGAGTGAGTTACTAATTGTATAAATACAAAGTGGCTTACTATATGCTCATTGGAGCTTTAATTTTCTCCTAGTTTGCTTGAGATATACAGACCCCGCTCTAGATTCGCTGATACCACAATTTTATGGAGTGAGTATACTGCATATATAATTCTTGGCTATAATACACACATCCAGCCCTTTTCCTTTATTTGGTAGAGATATCTACACAATGGAAATAATTGCTTCAAGACCTGCGCCATCTGTAGCAGCAAGGATCTATATTCAGTCTTTTGGGAGAGACTGCAAGAAGGCAGCGGTCTAACTTTAAGGAGAGTGTTGTTTCTTTGTCATTTTGTGCAAGATTTTCTGTTTTTAAGATTCAAACATAATCTGTACATTTCTTTTAATACTGTAGATTTGCATAATCAACAAATGCAAGATAACAAGACAATACAATAGCACTTAGTCTGAACTTCAAATGAGTAGTAGATTTTTTTTAATGACAATTTTAAAAGTTATGTCTATTTCCACTCCCCCTGTACCATGTGACAGCCATCAGCAAATCACAAATGCATACACGTACCATGTGACAGCAATCAGCCAATTCTTGCACATGCTCAGTAGGAGCTGGTGACTCAAAAAATGTAAATATAAAAAGACATTTGTTAATGGAAGTAAATTGGAAAGATGTTTAAAATTGCATGCTCTATCTGAATAATGAAAGTTTAATTTTGACTTGAGTGTCCCTTTAACCCTTTGAGTGCTAAGCTGAATTCTATATTTTTCTGTTTTTTACTATTTTAAAAAAACTTTTTTTTAACTTTTTTATTTCCCCCCCCCCAGATCCCCAAGACTTATACCATTGGAAAGGTTAGACGATTACCTTTCCAATGGTAGATCTTGGGGGTCTGTACCTACTTAGATCCCTGAGATACAGGTTTCTAAGCAGCATGCCCCCTTTCCCTATACTTTGTATGGACAATTTTAAATAAAGTTGCGTGGTGACTTCATCACTTCATTGCGCGTGATGTCACTGCACGTAACGGGAAGCCCCGGCGATGCCTGTCACTATGCAGGCCCGATCGCCGGGGTAGGAGCTGGTGGGGCCCCTCAGATTGGAAAAAAGTAGTTGAGTGCTAATGACGGCTCTGAGCCGTCATTAGCACTCAAGGGGTTAAGACTCATATTTAAGGTGGAAGAGCACAAATTCTTCCCAAAGAAACCATATATAGAACCATGCATAGGGATTTGGGCTCTAACCATATATGAATATATTTCTAAAGAGATAGTATTATCAATTTGTGCCATCTATTCTGAAAGCGATGGGACAACTATATGCTTTTTGCCCTTATTTTTTAAGGAATTTAAAATGTAAGGCTATTCCAATCCATAGGTGTGACGTACAGGGTTTAACGAACAGTGCAACAGTCACCAGTTTGTCACAGTTTTCACCTTAACCACTTTATCACAGTCTAGCCACTCCAGGCAAGCCTGTGACTTAGTTCAATAAATGAAAGGTCCCATAGAAAAAAGCCTTTACAAAATTTACGTAAGTTTCTTTGCGTTAAGGCCAAAAAAGTGTGCGGTACACCTATACCTGCAAGACTCGTAATAGTAGCGGGCGTAAAAAAGCAGCGTTAGGACCTGTTAACGCTGCTTTTTTATCTTAACACACAACTCGTAATAGGTATTGCCCAGACCTCACAAGCCTGGCCCTGCCACCACATGCCTGTCCCTATCTGGCCTCAGGAACCGTTATACGATGAAGAACTGAAAAACAATGCCAGCTTTGCTGACAAAATGACAGCTACAAGACTTGTCCATTCCAGCAACAAGTCTGAACTCATTCATCCAAGTAAGGCCAATGGTGGTGTTAGTCTGGAATTTGAAAAACAATTGCAGTAAAAAAGGTGTTGATAAAAACTGTAGAAAAGTTACACATTAGAAGGTGTTTTATGTTCCTTTAATAAAAAGTTAATCATAATGCACAAACTACATTGTTCAAAAATGAAACTTGTACACTTAATAAACAGTAAAGTGAAAATCAAATATTTAGGATTCAGGTAGAGCAGAACTTTTTTAAACAATGTTCTTATTTACTTTTAATTATACATTTTTCCGTATTCTCTTAGCATTGTTTGTTGAAAAGAATACGTAGGTAGGCTCAGAAGCAGCAATGCACTACTGAGAACTAGCTGATAATTGATGGCTGTACATATATGCCTCTTGTCATTGGCTCGCCCAATGTGTTCATATAATTCCCAGTTGCATTGCTGCCTCTGAGCCTACGTAGGTTTATTCTTCAACAAATGATAGAAAGAGAACAAAGCAAATTTTATAATAGAAGTAAATTGCAAAGTAATTTAAAATTCATGTTCATTCTCTCTCTCTAAATATATAAAAAGTAAAGGCTATAAACTGTTAAGATGAATAAATCATTTGACAAAAAAAAAAAGGTTAATATAGACTGCCACTCTATTCACATCTAATGTCAATGTCCTAGTTTACAAGAACCCTTCTGACAAATAACACTAACAGCTTTTAAACAGTTTAGATACATTTCTGTAGAAAATCTCTAAATTGCTACTGGCAGTACTAGGCCTCAATTGCATTAAATTGTCAATCTTTGCAAGAGTGGCCATCAGGCTCATGTTAGCAGCAAAAGTCAGCCTGACTAGAATGATCTTTGATTTTGCAGACCAAATAGCACCTTTAAATTAAAATGGCCATGTTGTATGTATGGTGTTCATGTGCTGTATGCAGTGCCATTTTTTGATTGGTTAGTGGATAAAGAACACTCATAAAATACATTCTTAGAAGGATCTGCAACATATTAAACATTCAGAAAACCCTTTTTTTCATGATTCAGAAAGCAGGCGATTTTAAACAACTTTCCAATTTAGTTCTACAATCTAATTTATTTTATCAGTATCCTTTGTTGAAAAGCATACCTAGGAAAGCTCAGGAGCTGTTGATTGGTGGTTCATCCAATGCTTTCAGCTAGCTCCCAGTAATGCAATGCTGCTGCTTCAATAAAAGATTCCAAGAGAATTGAGCACATTAGATAATAGAAGTAAATTGGAAATCTGCTTAAAATTGTATTCTCTATCCAAATCATGAAAGAAAAACTTGTGTTTCATGTTCCTTTAAATACAAATTCACAGGTGGCACAGAATACACTGTTGTCACTCTAGCATATGTCCACTCTACAACATATATATATATATATATATATATATATATATATATATATATATATATATATATATATATATATATATATATATAAATAAAAGGAAGACCTTTTTTTACTCTCTATCATACCATAAAACATACAGTACATTAAAATTATTTGTGCAAATCACAATCACCAGTCCCTTATGATAAGAGTTCTTGGGACTGCTCCTCAACAACCATTAAAACAGCCCGGTCATCTCTGAAACGCAGTAAGGGGCACCACATAGTATACCAAAGCCATAAAAGGAGTAAAACACAAATATTAATCACCTCTAAAGGTGAAAGCTTATAAGCCAAGTTACCCAGTAAACTCACTCAAGACTCCCCACTTCTGGTGCCCGATTCAACTATCTTATTGGAAAGATTCAGCAGGGAGTAGTTTTTAGCCTTCATTTTCTGAAAAATATTTTATTTGAGGTCAATTCACATGAACTTATTCACACAGGTATTCACAAACCATTCCTGAATATTCTACAGAACAATGGTTGGATAGTAACACCATTATTATTTAGGCTTCAGAAAAGTCATTACAAAAATAGGGTCCTCCAGAAAGATACTACATAAACGATCCATTATCAAGTATCTGAGTTATTCAGCCAAATTCCCCCTCCCCAGTCATGGGTGGATGGTCTCTCTCTCTCAAATCTGAGACTTCCAACCAATGTATGTTTTTAACCAAATATCACTGTAGCTTCAACCTAGAAGGCTGTGGCACCCATTGCTCAGACAACTTGCAAAATCTTCCTTTAAAGGGATACGAGACACAAAATGTTTCTTTCATGATTCAGACAGAGCATACACTATTAAATAACTTCCCAATTTACTTCTATTTTCGATTACATCTTGTATCAAATATGCTATATTAGTATCCTTTGCTGAAGTAGCTGCAATGCACTACTGGTAGCAAGCTGAACATATCAGTAAGCCCATCACAAGAGGCATTTATTTGCAGCCACCAATCAGCAGCTAGTGCCCAGCTCGAGTCTACCTAGGTATACTTTTCAACAAAGGCTGCCAAGAGAAATTACATAAAAGAAGTAATTTGGAAAGTTGTTTAAAAAGTGTATGATCTTTCTGAATCATCAAGGAAAAATGTTTGGGTTTCATGTCCTTTTAATACTATGCTTGGCTTATAAAATGTGTTTAGCAATTAATGTGGCCTAGCTGAACACATCTGATGAGCCATATGACAAGTATCATACATGAGCAGCCACCAATCAGCAGCTAATTTCTTGTAGTGCACTGCATATCTAGGTATGCTTTTCAACATATATACTAAGAGAACAAAAGAAATTAGATAAGAGACGTAACCTGTAAAGTTGCTAAAATTGTATGCTCTCTCTGAATCATGATAGTAAAATGTTGCGTTTCATGTGGTTTTAAGCAAGAAAAACATAATTTATGCTTACCTGATAAAATGTATTTCTCTTGTAGTGTATCCAGTCCACGGATCATCCATTACTTGTGGGATATATAGCTCCTCCCCTCACTGCCATATCCAGTCATTCGACCGAAACAAGACGACAAAGGAGAAACCATAGGGTGCAGTGGTGACTGTAGTTTAATTAAAATTTAGACCTGCCTTAAAAGGACAGGGCGGGCCGTGGACTGGATACACTACAAGAGAAATAAATTTATCAGGTAAGCATAAATTATGTTTTCTCTTGTTAAGTGTATCCAGTCCACGGATCATCCATTACTTGTGGGATACCAATACCAAAGCTAAAGTACACGGATGATGGGAGGGACAAGGCAGGAACTTAAACGGAAGGAACCACTGCCTGTAGAACCTTTCTCCCAAAAACAGCTTCCGAAGAAGCAAAAGTGTCAAATGTGTAAAATTTTGAAAAGGTGTGAAGCGAAGACCAAGTCGCAGCCTTGCAAATCTGTTCAACAGAGGCCTCATTTTTAAAGGCCCAGGTGGAAGCCACAGCTCTAGTAGAATGAGCTGTAATCCTTTCAGGGGGCTGCTGTCCAGCAGTCTCATAGGCTAAGCTTATTATGCTCCGAAGCCAAAAGGAGAGAGAGGTTGCCGAAGCTTTTTGACCTTTCCTCTGTCCAGAGTAAACGACAAACAGGGCAGATGTTTGACGAAAATCTTTAGTAGCCTGTAAGTAAAACTTCAAGGCACGGACTACGTCCAGATTATGCAAAATACATTCCTTCTTTGAAGAAGGATTAGGACACAATGATGGAACAACAATCTCTTGATTGATATTCCTGTTAGAAACCACCTTAGGTAAAAACCCAGGTTTGGTACGCAGAACTACCTTGTCTGAATGAAAAATCAGATAAGGAGAATCACAATGTAAGGCAGATAACTCAGAGACTCTTCGAGCCGAGGAAATAGCAATCAAAAACAGAACTTTCCAAGATAAAATTTTAATATCAATGGAATGAAGGGGTTCAAATGGAACTCCCTGAAGAACTTTAAGAACCAAGTTTAAGCTCCACGGGGGAGCAACAGTTTTAAACACAGGCTTAATCCTAACCAAAGCCTGACAAAATGCCTGGACGTCTGGAACTTCTGCCAGACGCTTGTGCAAAAGAATAGACAGAGCAGAGATCTGTCCTTTTAAAGAACTAGCTGATAAGCCTTTGTCCAAACCCTCTTGGAGAAAGGACAATATCCTAGGAATCCTAACCTTACTCCATGAGTAACTCTTGGATTCACACCAATAAAGATATTTAAGCCATATATTATGGTAGATTTTCCTGGTGACAGGCTTCCGAGCCTGTATTAAGGTATCAATGACTGCCTCGGAGAAGCCACGCCTTGATAGAATCAAGCGTTCAATCTCCATGCAGTCAGTCTCAGAGAAAGTAGATTTGGATGATTGAAATGACCTTGTATTAGAAGGTCCTGCCTCAGAGGCAGAGTCCATGGTGGAAGAGATGACATGTCCACTAGGTCTGCATACCAGGTCTTGCGTCACCACGCAGGCGCTATCAGAATCACCGATGCTCTCTCCTGTTTGATTTTGGCAATCAGTCGAGGGAGCAGAGGAAACGGTGGAAACACATAGGCCAGGTTGAAGAACCAAGGAGCTGCTAGAGCATCCATCAGCGTTGCTCCCGGGTCCCTGGACCCTTAACAAGGAAGCTTGGCGTTCTGGCGATGGACCAGTTGAGCAAACACCTCCGGATGGAGTTCCCACTCCCCCGGATGAAAAGTCTGACGACTTAGAAAATCCGCCTCCCAGTTCTCTACGCCTGGGATGTGGATCGCTGACAGGTGGCAAGAGTGAGACTCTGCCCAGCGAATTATCTTTGAGACTTCTAACATCGCTAGGGAACTCCTGGTTCCCCCTTAATGGTTGATGTAAGCCACAGTCGTAATGTTGTCCGACTGAAATCTGATCAACATCAGTGTTGCTAACTGAGGCCAAGCTAGAAGAGCATTGAATATTGCTCTTAACTACAGAATATTTATTGGGAGGAGTTTCTCCTCCTGAGTCCACGATCCCTGAGCCCTCAGGGAGTTCCAGACTGCGCCCCAACCTAGAAGGCTGGCATCTGTTGTTACAATCGTCCAATCTGGCCTGCGAAAGGTCATACCCTTGGACAGATGGACCCGAGAAAGCCACCAGAGAAGAGAATCTCTGGTCTCTTGATCCAGATTTAGTAGAGGGGACAAATCTGAGTAATCCCCATTCCACTGACTTAGCATGCATAATTGCAGCGGTCTGAGATGCAGGCGCGCAAATGGCACTATGTCCATTGCCGCTACCATTAAGCCGATTACTTCCATGCACTGAGCCACTGACGGGCGTGGAATGGAATGAAGGACACGGCAAGCATTTAGAAGTTTTGATAACCTGGACTCCGTCAGGTAAATTTTCATCTCTACAGAATCTATGAGTCCCTAGGAAGGAGACTCTTGTGAGTGGTGATAGAGAACTCTTTTTCACGTTCACTTTCCACCCATGCGACCTCAGAAATGACAGAACTATCTCTGTATGAGACTTGGCAATTTGAAAGCTTGACGCCTGTATCAGAATGTCGTCTAGATACGGAGCCACCGCATACCTCGCGGTCTTAGAACCGCCAGAAGTGAGCCCAGAACCTTTGTAAAAATTCTCGGAGCAGTGGCCAACCCGAAGGGAAGAGCTACAAATTGGTAATGCCTGTCTAGAAAGGCAAACCTTAGGAACCAATGATGATCTTTGTGAATCGCTATGTGAAGGTAGGCATCCTTTAAGTCCACTGTGGTCATGTACTGACCCTCTTGGATCATGGGTAGGATGGTCCGAATAGTTTCCATTTTGAATGATGGAACTCTGAGGAATTTGTTTAAGATCTTTAGATCCAAGATTGGTCTGAAGGTTCCCTCTTTCTTGGGAACCACAAACAGATTTGAATAAAATCCCTGTCCTTGTTCCGTCCGCGGAACTGGATGGATCACTCCCATTACTAGGAGGTCTTGCACACAGCTTAGGAATGCCTCTTTCTTTATCTGGCTTGATGATAACCTTGAAAGATGAAATCTCCCTTGTGGAGAAGCTTTGAAGTCCAGAAGATATCCCTGAGATATGATCTCCAACGCCCAGGGATCCTGAACATCTCTTGCCCAAGCCTGGGCGAAGAGAGAAAGTCTGCCCCCACTAGATCCGTTTCCGGATAGGGGGCCGTTCCTTCATGCTGTCTTGGGGGCAGCAGCAGGCTTCCTGGCCTGCTTGCCCTTGTTCCAGGACTGGTTAGGTTTCCAGGCCTGTCTGGAATGAGCAACAGTTCCCTCTTGTTTTGAAGCGGAGGAAGTTGATGCTGCTCCTGCCTTGAAATTTCGAAAGGCACGAAAATTAGACTGTTTGGCCTTTGATTTGGCCCTGTCGTGAGGAAGGGTATGACCCTTGCCTCCAGTAATGTCAGCAATAATTTGCCAGGCCCGAATAAGGTCTGCCCCTTTAAAGGAAATCTTGAGTAATTTAGACTTTGAAGTCACGTCAGCTGACCAGGATTTAAGCCATAGCGCCCTACGCGCCTGGATGGCGAATCCGGAATTCTTAGCCGTTAGTTTAGTCAAATGAACAATGGCATCAGAAACAAATGAGTTAGCTAGCTTAAGCGTTCTAAGCTTGTCAATAATTTCATTCAATGGAGCTGTCTGGATGGCCTCTTCCAGGGCCTCAAACCAGAATGCCGCCGCAGCAGTGACAGGCGCAATGCATGCAAGTGGCTGTAAAATAAAACCTTGTTGAATAAACATTTTCTTAAGGTAACCCTCCAATTTTTTATCCATTGGATCTGAAAAAGCACAACTGCCCTCAACCGGGATAGTGGTACGCTTTGCTAAAGTAGAAACTGCTCCCTCCACCTTAGGGACCGTCTGCCATAAGTCCCGTGTAGTGGCGTCTATTGGAAACATTTTTCTGAATATAGGAGGTGGGGAAAAGGGCACACCGGGTCTATCCCACTCCTTGCTAATAATTTCTGTAAGCCTTTTAGGTATAGGAAAAACGTCAGTACACACCGGCACCGCATAGTATCTATCAAGCCTACACAATTTCTCTGGAATTGCAACTGTGTTACAGTCATTCAGAGCAGCTAATACCTCCCCAAGCAATACACAGAGGTTCTCAAGCTTAAATTTAAAATTAGAAATCTCTGAATCAGGTTTCCCCGAGTCAGAGATGTCACCCACAGACTGAAGCTCTCCGTCCTCATGTTCTGCATACTGTGACGAAGTATCAGACATGGCTCTAACAGCATTTGCGCGCTCTGTATCTCTCCTAACCCCAGAGCTATCGCGATTGCCTCTTAATTCAGGCAATCTAGATAATACCTCTGACAGGGTATTATTCATGATTGCAGCCATGTCCTGCAAGGTAATCGCTATGGGCGTCCCTGATGTAATTGGCGCCATATTAGCGTGCGTCCCCTGAGAAGGAGGCGAAGAGTCTGACACGTGGGGAGAGTTTGTCGGCATAACTTCCCCCTCGACAGAACCCTCTGGTGATAATTCTTTTATAGATAAAGACTGATCTTTACTGTTTAAGGTGAAATCAATACATTTAGTACACATTCTCCTATGGGGCTCCACCATGGCTTTCAAACATAATGAACAAGTAGGTTCCTCTGTGTCAGACATGTTTAAACAGACTAGCAATGAGACTAGCAAGCTTGGAAAACACTTTAAAACAAGTTTACGAGCAATATAAAAAACGTTACTGTGCCTTTAAGAAACACAAATTTTCCCAAATTTTTAAATAACAGTGAAAAAATGCAGTTACACTAAAGAAATTTTTACAGTGTATGTAATAAGTTAGCAGAGCATTGCACCCACTTGCAAATGGATGATTAACCCCTTAATACCAAAAACGGAATAACAAATGACAAAAACGTTTTTTAAACAGTCACAACAACTGCCACAGCTCTACTGTGGCTTTTTACCTCCCTCAATACGACTTTTGAAGCCTTTTGAGCCCTTCAGAGAAGTCCTGGATCATGCAGGAAGAAGCTGGATGTCTGTGTCTGTAATTTTTACTGTGCAAAAAAAAGCCAAAATAGGCCCCTCCCACTCATATTACAACAGTGGGAAGCCTCAGGGAACTGTTTCTAGGCAAAATTCAAACCAGCCATGTGGAAAAAACTAGGCCCCAATAAGTTTTATCACCAAACATATGTAAAAAACGATTAAACATGCCAGCAAACGTTTTAAAATGCACTTTTATAAGAGTATGTATCTCTATTAATAAGCCTGATACCAGTCGCTATCACTGCATTTAAGGCTTTACTTACATTACTTCGGTATCAGCAGCATTTTCTAGCAAATTTCATCCCTTGAAAAATATTTTAACTGCACATACCTTATTGCAGGAAAACCTGCACGCTCTTCCCCCTCTGAAGTTACCTCACTCCTCAGAATATGTGAGAACAGCAAAGGATCTTAGTTACTTCTGCTAAGATCATAGAAAACGCAGGCAGATTCTTCTTCTAAATACTGTCTGAGATAAACAGTACACTCCGGTACCATTTAAAAATAAACTTTTGATTGAAGAAATAAACTAAGTATAAAACACCATAGTCCTCTTACGACCTCCATCTTAGTTGAGAGTTGCAAGAGAATGACTGGATATGGCAGTGAGGGGAGGAGCTATATAGCAGCTCTGCTGTGGGTGATCCTCTTGCAACTTCCTGTTGGGAAGGAGAATATCCCACAAGTAATGGATGATCCGTGGACTGGATACACTTAACAAGAGAAAATATCTACTTCTACAGCTTATTATATGATCTAAGATATCTTATCCATTTGGGTGATTCAACATAATAACTCCACATCTAATGTGAAAATAAGTCAACTTCTTGATTCTGTACAAAATTTTCAACAGGATCTCAGTACTAATAATTTGAAAGTACAAGTAAAATCTATTTCAGGTATAACAGTAAATTATTATTATGCAAAACTGGGGAATTAAATGACCACAAGAATGTTTCACTTTAACACTTTTTTAAAATTACGTGTTCATATCCTCCCTGTGAAGATGACTACATCACCTTAGGACCTTTGGTATTTGATCTTTATAATGCACATATTGAACATATAGTGAAAGGTGTTTTTATAGTTCCTATAACATAAAATCATTGTTCTAATATCTATTACTTCTGCTAGATATCCAGTGCTCTCCCCAGGAACATTTTTTAGTGGGTGCACAACCTGGCTATCATTTTTGCCAATATTATGCAATAAATTTGTGCTTTGCATAGCAGAAAATTATATAATATTAGAAAATATTACACTGTCCCCACCCAGCTTCTTCATAATGCCACCTGGCTACTTCATAATGCCACCTGGCTGGCCAAAGTTTCTGTGGAGAACACTGACATATTTTAAGACTTCAAGCCCTTTGTGTGTAGGAAGGACAAGGTGGGAATACTGCAAAATATTTGAGTCTTCATCTACAGTTGTATAAGATTTTCATGCTTCACAAGTCCTATACTCCTAGTATTGGCACCAGAAAACAATGAACGGTAAATCACCATAAACACTAGATGTTCTCAGATCTGTGTGCTATTATGTTGGTAAAACAAAAGAGTACAAAATCATCTTGTGATTTCACAAGGACACTAAGGATTTCTATACATCAAATAAATTGACATTTTCTATGCATGAGAAAGACCGTTCGGTTAGACACCGTTATGTTGAACGTCATTTTTAATTTTACACACACACACAGTTGAAGTTCATAGTTAAATCCCTTTATTACCCATTCCCCAGTTTTGCATAACCAACACTGTTCTATTAATACACTTTTTACCTCTGTGATTACCTTGTATTTTAACCTCTGCAGACTTCCCCCTTATCTCAGATCTTTTGACAGACCTGCATTTTAGCCAATCAGTGCTGAATTTTTAAATAACTCCATGGGAGTGAGCACAATGTTACCTATATGGCACACATGAACTAGCGCTGTCTAACTATGAAAAACTGTCAAAATGCACGGAAACAGTTTATGAGCCCAAGTAGCTTTAGCTTTCAATAAATAATACCAAGAAAACAAAGCAAATTTGATCATAAAAGTAAATTGGAAAGTTGTTTAAAATTGCATGCCCTATATGAATCATGAAAGTTTAATTTTGACAAGACTGTCCCTTTAACACAGAAATAACTTCTCAATCCCATAGCAAACAACACTACACAAATCTTCATGAAAGTTGAATGCAGATAGATGTGTAGTGTAGTAGTTGTTCAGATATAATGGTTTAAAGTCTGCAGAGGTTTGTGTAAGTTTCAGTCCCTACAGTAATATCCTGCTGACTGTCTATCTATTCTTCCAAGTACCAAAATGATCTGCACTCTATCATGGTGTCGGGAACAAAATCATAAATGTAGAAAAGTGAAACCACACTAGGGTTGCAACTTAGAATTTGCAAATAAAAATTAAAGGTTAATAATACAAAAACAGTGATGTTTCAGAGTCTAAACTATTCCTTCATACCTCTTACAAAGATTTGTCCGAAGAAGGGGTTCTTATAATTCACAAATTGATGCAAATAGTACCAGTAAAACACAGTTTTAGAATACCATATATTAATTATATATTTACTATTTGCATGCATTTAGTTTACAATCAGTAAGTCAATATATATTCAGCTGTATAATTTAGAGCATCGACTTGCTTTATTTTAAAATTTAGTTTGCTTTATTTCAGTAGTTTGAAAAGGCCCAGCCTTTGTCTGAATTCAGTTCAAGTTTCTGCATTATTAATCCTTCCAGATAAACTTTGACTTTCTGTAATGACGTATTCTTTCCATCAAAATGACATTTTATGATAGAGAGAGGGGTTGCCCAGGCAAGTTACAACTGGATGATTTTAGGCATGTATTTAAACTATTTGGCTGTCAGAAAGGTTGCAGATGTTTTTGATAACCTAAAGGTTAAATAGAGGTTAAAAAGGCAAAGTAAATTTCTCAAACTTGTTTACTGCTATATAAAACCTCCATCTCTGTGAAACAAAAAGTATCATCTGCTTAAAACAGGCACTGCCAATAAAGAGTTTTCATTTGAGAATTACATGGGAAAATCACTTTCAATGACTCACCATTTCTTAGATTTCAATCTTGGAGCTGGATTCCGCGGGATTAGAAACAAGGCTCTCATGGGGTGCATATCGCAGAGTGCTAAAGTACACAGAAAATATATTAAAAGGGGGTCAATTTCATAACCAAGGGTGTGTGTGTGTGTATGTGTATGTGTATGTGTGTGTATATATCATATGCAGCATTCATTTAATGCATTTCTAAAGTTTTTATATCTTTACAGTAATTTTGCAATATTTTATACATTTGTATTAATAAAAATGCTTCTAATAAAATGTATCACCGATTCAGCAATGATGCTAAGTATGCATGGCATTTGAATGCAGGTGCACAAGACATATGTGCATATGCTCCATCTGGCATGAGGGGGAAAGCTATGACTGTTTCATGTAGTATGCACTTACATTTTGAATACTATGTCCCTTCAAATGACCTAAACGTAGTCAAAGGAACATGAAACAAAACTTTTCTTTCATGATTTAGGCAGTGCATAGAATGTCTTAAATTTTTTTTTTCCAAATTACTTCTATTATCAAATTTGCTTCATTGTCATGGTACTCTTTTCTGAAGAGATACCTAGGTATGTAGCACTAAATGGCAGGACAGTGTTGCCATCTAGTGCTCTTGCAAACGTATAACATTCTTGTAAAACTGCTGCCATATAGTGCTGAGCTTTTCAACAAAGGATATCTTGAAAATGAAGAAACATGGATAATAAAAGTAAATTGGAATGTTAAAATTACGTGCTTTGAATCATGAAAGAAAAATGTTGGGCTTTGTATCCCTTTAAGCACATTGTAGGTGTTACTCTATGTTCTTAGGTATTTTACCAAATACCTCAAATGACTACTGTAATATGTTTCTGGGCTTACAACTTCACACGCTTTTATTGTCCTCTTTACCACAAGCCCTACAGATGCTCACTAAATATTTACTTTCTAATGGGAATGAAACACACAGGGCTAGATTGTAAGTGGCGTGCTAAAGTTAGCATGGGTCACAATAAGCAATATTGTGACTATTCTAACTTGTGCACATATTACAAGTTAAAAGAAAAACGGGCGCTCTCAAGTGCAAACAAAGTAAAGACATAGGGGCCTATTTATCAAGCTCTGTATGGAGCTTAATGCCCCGCGATTGCTCGCTAGAAACACAAGTTATGAAGCAGCAGTCTAAAGACCACTGCTTCATAACCTGTCCGCCTGCTCTGAGGCGGCGGACAGAGATCGCCAGAAATCAACCTGATCCAATACGATCGGGTTGATTGACACCCCCTGCTAGCTGCCGATTGGCTGCGATTCTGCAGGGGATGGCAATGCTGTCGGCATTTATCGATGTGCAGCGGACATGATCCGCAATATCGGATCATGTCCGTTCGCACATTAATAAATAGGCCCCCTAGCATAAAATGTAAGTGGTAAAAAAAAAGTTGCACAATATAAGTACATTAAAATAAAGTGCTACATATACATATATATTTATTTATTAGTGTTGCCATATTGTTTAACCAGGACACACATTAAAAAACACAATTTATGCTTACCTGATAAATGTATTTCTCTAGTGTATCCAGTCCACGGATCATCCATTACTTGTGGGATATTCTCCTTCCCAACAGGAAGTTGCAAGAGGATCACCCACAGCAGAGCTGCTATATAGCTCCTCCCCTCACTGCCATATCCAGTCATTCGACCGAAACAAGACGAGAAAGGAGAAACCATAGGGTGCAGTGGTGACTGTAGTTTAATTAAAATTTAGACCTGCCTTAAAAGGACAGGGCGGGCCGTGGACTGGATACACTACAAGAGAAATAAATGTATCAGGTAAGCATAAATTATGTTTTCTCTTGTTAAGTGTATCCAGTCCACGGATCATCCATTACTTGTGGGACACCAATACCAAAGCTAAAGTACACGGATGATGGGAGGGACAAGGCAGGAACTTAAACGGAAGGAACCACTGCCTGTAGAACCTTTCTCCCAAAAGCAGCCTCCGAAGAAGCAAAAGTGTCAAATTTGTAAAATTTTGAAAAGGTGTGAAGCGAAGACCAAGTCGCAGCCTTGCAAATCTGCTCAACAGAGGCCTCATTTTTAAAGGCCCAGGTGGAAGCCACAGCTCTAGTAGAATGAGCTGTAATCCTTTCAGGGGGCTGCTGTCCAGCAGTCTCATAGGCTAAGCGTATTATGCTCCGAAGCCAAAAGGAGAGAGAGGTTGTCGAAGCTTTTTGACCTCTCCTCTGTCCAGAGTAAACGAAAATCTTTAGTATCCTGTAAGTAAAACTTCAAGGCACGGACTACGTCCAGATTATGCAAAAGACGTTCCTTCTTTGAAGAAGGATTAGGACACAATGATGGAACAACAATCTCTTGATTGATATTCCTGTTAGAAACCACCTTAGGTAAAAACCCAGGTTTGGTACGCAGAACTACCTTGTCTGAATGAAAAATCAGATAAGGAGAATCACAATGTAAGGCCGATAACTCAGAGACTCTTCGAGCCAAGGAAATAGCCATCAAAAACAGAACTTTCCAAGATAAAAGTTTAATATCAATGGAATGAAGGGGTTCAAATGGAACTCCCTGAAGAACTTTAAGAACCAAGTTTAAGCTCCACGGGGGAGCAACAGTTTTAAACACAGGCTTAATCCTAACCAAAGCCTGACAAAATGCCTGGACGTCTGGAACTTCTGCCAGACGCTTGTGCAAAAGAATAGACAGAGCAGAGATCTGTCCTTTTAAAGAACTAGCTGATAAGCCTTTGTCCAAACCCTCTTGGAGAAAGGACAATATCCTAGGAATCCTAACCTTACTCCATGAGTAACTCTTGGATTCACACCAATAAAGATATTTACGACATATCTTATGGTAGATTTTCCTGGTGACAGGCTTCCGAGCCTGTATTAAGGTATCAATGACTGACTCGGAGAAGCCACGCCTTGATAGAATCAAGCGTTCAATCTCCATGCAGTCAGTCTCAGAGAAATTAGATTTGGATAATTGAAAGGACCTTGTATTAGAAGGTCCTGCCTCAGAGGCAGAGTCCATGGTGGAAGAGATGACATGTCCACTAGGTCTGCATACCAGGTCATGCGTGGCCACGCAGGCGCTATCAGAATACCGATGCTCTCTCCTGTTTGATTTTGGCAATCATTCGAGGGAGCAGAGGAAACGGTGGAAACACATAGGCCAGGTTGAAGAACCAAGGAGCTGCTAGAGCATCTATCAGCGTTGCTCCCGGGTGCCTGGACCTGGATCCGTAACAAGGAAGCTTGGCATTCTGGCGAGACGCCATGAGATCCAGTTCTGGTTTGCCCCAACGATGGACCAGTTGAGCAAACACCTCCGGATGGAGTTCCTACTCCCCCGGATGAAAAGTCTGACGACTTAGAAAATCCGCCTCCCAGTTCTCTACGCCTGGGATGTGGATCGCTGACAGGTGGCAAGAGTGAGACTCTGCCCAGCGAATTATCTTTGAGACTTCTAACATCGCTAGGGAACTCCTGGTTCCCCCTTGATGGTTGATGTAAGCCACAGTCGTGATGTTGTCCGACTGATATCTGATGAACCTCAGTGTTGCTAACTGAGGCCAAGCTAGAAGAGAATTGAATATTGCTCTTAACTCCAGAATATTTATTGGGAGGAGTTTCTCCTCCTGAGTCCACGATCCCTGAGCCTTCAGGGAGTTCTAGACTGCGCCCCAACCTAGAAGGCTGGCATCTGTTGTTACAATCGTCCAATCTGGCCTGCGAAAGGTCATACCCTTGGACAGATGGACCCGAGAAAGCCACCAGAGAAGAGAATCTCTGGTCTCTTGATCCAGATTTAGTAGAGGGGACAAATCTGAGTAATCCCCATTCCACTGACTTAGCATGCATAATTGCAGCGGTTTGAGATGCAGGCGCATAAATGGCACTATGTCCATTGCCGCTACCATTAAGCCGATTACTTCCATGCACTGAGCCACTGACGGGCGTGGAATGGAATGAAGGACACAGCAAGCATTTAGAAGTTTTGATAACCTGGACTCCGTCAGGTAAATTTTCATCTCTACAGAATCTATAAGAGTCCCAAGGAAGGAGACTCTTGTGAGTGGTGATAGAGAACTCTTTTCCACGTTCACTTTCCACCCATGCGACCTCAGAAATGCCAGAACTATCTCTGTATGAGACTTGGCAATTTGAAAGCTTGACGCCTGTATCAGGATGTCGTCTAGATACGTAGCCACCGCTATGCCTCGCGGTCTTAGAACCGCCAGAGGTGAGCCCAGAACCTTTGTAAAAATTCTCGGGGCAGTGGCCAACCCGAAGGGAAGAGCTACAAATTGGTAATGCCTGTCTAGAAAGGCAAACTTTAGGAACCGATGATGATCTTTGTGAATCGGTATGTGAAGGTAGGCATCCTTTAAGTCCACTGTGGTCATGTACTGACCCTCTTGGATCATGGGTAGGATGGTCCGAATAGTTTCCATTTTGAATGATGGAACTCTGAGGAATTTGTTTAAGATCTTTAGATCCAAGATTGGTCTGAAGGTTCCCTCTTTCTTGGGAACCACAAACAGATTTGAATAAAACCCCTGTCCTTGTTCCGTCCGCGGAACTGGATGGATCACTCCCATTACTAGGAGGTCTTGCACACAGCTTAGGAATGCCTCTTTCTTTATCTGGTTTGCTGATAACCTTGAAAGATGAAATCTCCCTTGTGGAGGAGAAGCTTTGAAGTCCAGAAGATATCCCTGAGATATGATCTCCAACGCCCAGGGATCCTGAACATCTCTTGCCCACGCCTGGGCGAAGAGAGAAAGTCTGCCCCCCACTAGATCCGTTTCCGGATAGGGGGCCGTTCCTTCCTGCTGTCTTGGGGGCAGCAGAAGGCTTTCTGGCCTGCTTGCCCTTGTTCCAGGACTGGTTAGGTTTCCAGGCCTGTCTGGAATGAGCAACAGTTCCCTCTTGTTTTGAAGCGGAGGAAGTTGATGCTGCTCCTGCCTTGAAATTTCGAAAGGCACGAAAATTAGACTGTTTGGCCTTTGATTTGGCCCTGTCCTGAGGAAGGGTATGACCCTTGCCTCCAGTAATGTCAACAAGCCAGGCCCGAATAAGGTCTGCCCCTTGAAAGGAATGTTGAGTAATTTAGACTTTGAAGTCACGTCAGCTGACCAGGATTTAAGTCATAGCGCCCGACGCGCCTGGATGGCGAATCCGGAATTCTTAGCCGTTAGTTTAGTCAAATGAACAATGGCATCAGAAACAAATGAGTTAGCTAGCTTAAGCGTTCTAAGCTTGTCAATAATTTCATTCAATGGAGCTGTCTGGATGGCCTCTTCCAGGGCCTCAAACCAGAATGCCGCCGCAGCAGTGACAGGCGCAATGCATGCAAGGGGCTGTAAAATAAAACCTTGTTGAATAAACATTTTCATAAGGTAAACCTCCAATTTTTTATCCATTGGATCTGAAAAAGCACAACTGTCCTCAACCGGGATAGTGGTACGCTTTGCTAAAGTACAAAATGCTCCCTCCACCTTAGGGACCATCTGCCATAAGTCCCGCGTAGTGGCGTCTATTGGAAACATTTTTCTAAATATAGGAGGTGGGGAAAAGGGCACACCGGGTCTATCCCACTCCTTGCTAATAATTTCTGTAAGCCTTTTAGGTATAGGAAAAACGTCAGTACACACCGGCACCTCATAGTATCTATCCAGCCTACACAATTTCTCTGGAATTGCAACTGTGTTACAGTCATTAAGAGCAGCTAATACCTCCCCAAGAAATACACGGAGGTTCTCAAGCTTAAATTTAAAATTTGAAATCTCTGAATCAGGTTTCCCCGAGTCAGAGATGTCACCCACAGACTGAAGCTCTCCGTCCTCATGTTCTGCATACTGTGACGCAGTATCAGACATGGCTCTAACAGCATTTGCACGCTCTGTATCTCTCCTAACCCCAGAGCTATCGCGCTTGCCTCTTAATTCAGGCAATCTAGATAATACCTCTGACAGGGTATTATTCATGATTGCAGCCATGTCCTGCAAGGTAATCGCTATGGGCGTCCCTGATGTAATTGGTGCTATATTAGCGTGCGTCCCCTGAGTGGGAGGCGAAGGGTCTGACACGTGGGGAGAGTTAGTCGGCATAACTTCCCCCTCGACAGAACCCTCTGGTGATAATTCTTTTATAGATAAAGACTGATCTTTACTGTTTAAGGTGAAATCAATACATTTAGTACACATTCTCCTATGGGGCTCCACCATGGCTTTCAAACATAATGAACAAGTAGGTACCTCTGTGTCAGACATGTTTAAACAGACTAGCAATGAGACTAGCAAGCTTGGAAAACACTTTAAAACAAGTTTACAAGCAATATAAAAAACGTTACTGCGCCTTTAAGAAAACATAATTTATGTTTACCTGATAAATTTCTTTCTCCTACGGTGTGTCCGGTCCACGGCTTCATCCTTACTTGTGGGATATTCTCTTCCCCTACAGGAAATGGCAAAGAGAGCACACAGCAAGAGCTGTCCATATAGCCCCCCCTCTGGCTCCGCCCCCCAGTCATTGGACCGACGGTTAGGAGAAAAAGGAGAAACTATAGGGTGCCGTGGTGACTGTAGTGTATGGAATAGAAATTTTAAACCTGACTAAAAGCCAGGGCGGGCCGTGGACCGGACACACCGTAGGAAAAGAAATTTATCAGGTAAACATAAATTATGTTTTCTCCTACATTGGTGTGTCCGGTCCACGGCTTCATCCTTACTTGTGGGAACCAATACCAAAGCTTTAGGACACGGATGAAGGGAGGGAACAAGTCAGGTTACCTAAACAGAAGGCACCACGGCTTGCAAAACCTTTCTCCCAAAAACAGCCTCCGAAGACGCATAAGTATCGAATTTGTAAAATTTGGCAAAAGTATGCAGAAAAGACCAAGTCACTGCCTTACAGATCTGATCAACAGAAGCCTCGTTCTTGAAGGCCCATGTGGAAGCCACAGCTCTAGTAGAGTGAGCTGTAATTCGTTCAGGAGGCTACCGTCCGGCAGTCTCATAAGCCAATCGGATTATGCTTTTCAGCCAAAAAGAAAGAGAAGTAACAGTAACTTTCTGCCCTCTCCTCTTACCAGAATAAACGACAAACAAGGATGATGTCTGTCTGAAATCCTTTGCTGCTTCTAAATAGAATTTTAAAGCACGGACCACATCTAGGTTGTGTAACAAACGTTCCTTCTTCGAAACTTGATTCGGACACAGAGAAGGAACAACTATTTCCTGGTTAATATTCCTGTTGGAAACCACTTTTGGAAGAAAACCAGGCTTGGTACGTAAAACTACCTTATCTGTATGGAATACCAGATAGGGAGAAGTACACTGCAAAGCAGATAATTCAGAAACTCTTCTAGCAGAAGAAATAGCAACCAAAAACAGAACTTTCCAAGATAGTAACTTAATATCTATGGAATGTAAGGGTTCAAACGGAACCCCCTGAAGAACTGAAAGAACTAAATTTAGACTCCAAGGAGGAGTCATAGGTCTGTAGACAGGCTTGATCGTTTGTGTAACAAAACAGACAGAGCAGATATCTGTCCTTTTAAAGAACTAGCTGACAAAACTTTATCCAAACGCTCTTGGAGAAAGGAATGTATACTAGGAATTTTAATTTTACTCCAAGAGAATCCCTTGGATTCACACCAACGGATTTATTTTTGCCATATCTTATGGTAAATTTTCCTAGTTAAAGGTTTTCTGGCTTGAACCAGAGTATCTATAACTGAATCTGAAAACCCACGCTTAGATAGAATCAAGCGTTCAATTTCCAAGCAGTCAGTTGCAGAGAGACTAGATTTGGATGTTTGAATGGACCTTGTACTAGAAGATCCTGTCTCAAAGGTAGCTTCCATGGTGGAGCCGATGACATATTCACCAGGTCTGCATACCAAGTCCTGCGTGGGCATGCAGGAGCTATTAGAATCACAGAGGCCTTCTCCAGATTGATCCTGGCTACAAGCCTGGGAAGGAGAGGGAACTGTGGAAACACATAAGCTAGATTGAACGACCAAGGCGCCACTAATGCATCCACTAGTGTCGCCTTGGGATCCCTGGATCTGGACCCGTATCGAGGAACCTTGGAGTTCTGACGAGACGCCATCTGATCCATATCTGGAATGCCCCATAGTTGAGTTAACTAGGCAAAGACCTCCGTGTGGAGTTCCCACTCCCCCGGATGGAAAGTCTGACAACTCAAATAATCCGCCTCCCAGTTGTCTACTCCTGGGATGTGAATTGCAGATAGGTGGCAGGAGTGATCCTCCGCCCATTTGATGATCTTGGATACCTCTCTCATCGCCAAGGAACTCTTTGTTCCCTCCTGATGATTGATGTACGCTACAGTCGTCATGTTGTCCGACTGAAATCTTATGAATCTGGCCTTCGCTAGGTGAGGCCAAGCCAGGAGCGCATTGAATATCGCTCTCAGTTCCAAAATGTTTATCGGGAGAAGAGCCTCTTCCCGAGACCATAGACCCTGAGCTTTCAGGGAGTCCCAGACCACACCCCAGCCTAAGAGACTGGCGTCGGTCGTGACGATGACCCACTCTGGTCTGCGGAAACTCATTCCCTGAGACAGGTGATCCTGAGTCAACCACCAGCGGAGTGAGTCTCTGGTTACCTGGTCTACTTGAATCTGGGGAGACAAGTCTGCATAATCCCCATTCCACTGTTTGAGCATGCACAGTTGTAATGGTCTTAGATGAATTCGAGCAAAAGGACCCACGTCCATTGCTGCAACAATTAATCCTATTACCTCCATGCACTGAGCTATGGAAGGCTGAGGAATAGATTGAAGAACTTGAAGAGCGTTTAGAAGCTTTAACTTTCTGACCTCTGTCAGAAAAATCTTCATTTCTACAGAATCTATTATTGTTCCCAGAAAAGGAACCCTTGTGGACGGGGACAGGGAACTCTTTTCTATGTTCACCTTCCACCCGTGAGACCTGAGAAAGGTTAAAACAATGTCTGTATGAGCCATTGCTTTGGAAAGGGACGACGCTTGGATTAGAATGTTGTCTAGGTAAGGTGCTACAGCAATGCCCCTCAGCCTTAGAACCGCTAGAAGGGACCCTAGCACCTTTGTGAAAATTCTGGGAGCAGTGGCTAAACTGAATGGAAGAGCCACGAACTGGTAATGTTTGTCCAGAAAGGCGAACCTCAGGAACTGATGATGATCTTTGTGGATAGGAATATGCAGGTACGCATGCTTTAAGTCCACGGTAGTCATATATTGACCCTCCTGGATTGTTGGTAAAATCGTCCGAATGGTTTCCATTTTGAATGATGGAACTCTGAGGAATTTGTTTAGAATTTTTAAATCCAGAATTGGCCTGAAAGTTCCCTCTTTTTTGGGAACTACAAACAGGTTTGAGTAAAAACCCAGACCTTGTTCCGCTGTTGGAACTGGGTGTATCACTCCCATCTTGAATAGGTCTCCTACGCAATGTAAGAATGCCTGTCTCTTTATCTGGTCTGAAGATAAGCGAGACATGTGGAACCTTCCCCTTGGAGGAAGTTCCTTGAACTCTAGAAGATACCCCTGAGAGACTATTTCTAGTGCCCAGGGATCCGGAACATCTCTTGCCCAAGCCTGAGCAAAGAGAGAAGTCTGCCCCCTACTAGATCCGGTCCCAGATCGGGGGCTATCCCTTCATGCTGTCTTGGTAGCAGCAGCAGGCTTCTTGGCCTGTTTACCCTTGTTCCAGCCTTGCAATGGTTTCCATGCTGGTTTAGGCTGGGAAGCGTTACCCTCTTGTCTAGAGGCTGCAGAGTTAGGAGCCGGTCCGTTCCTGAACTTGCAAAAGGAACGAAAATTAGATTTGTTCTTAGCCTTGAAAGGCCTATCCTGTGGGAGGGCATGGCCCTTTCCCCCAGTGATGTCTGAAATAATCTCCTTCAATTCTGGCCCAAAAAGGGTCTCACCTTTGAAAGGAATATTAAGCAATTTTGTCTTGGACGACACGTCCGCCGACCAAGATTTTAGCCAAAGCGCCCTGCGCGCCACTATTGCAAAACCTGAATTTTTCGCCGCTAATTTTGCCAATTGAAAAGCGGCATCCAAAATAAAGGAATTAGCCAACTTAAGTGCGTGAATTCTGTCCATGACGATCATATGGAGTCTCCTTTTGGAGCGAATTTTCTAGTTCCTCGAAACAAAAAGACGCCGCCGTGGTAACAGGAATAATGCACGAAATTGGTTGAAGAAGGAAACCTTGCTGAACAAATATCTTTTTAAGCAATCCTTCCAATTTTTTATCCATAGGATCTTTGAAAGTGCAACTGTCCTCAATAGGAATAGTTGTGCGCTTGGCTAACATTGAAACTGCCCCCTCTACCTTAGGGACCGTTTGCCATGCGTCCCTTCTGGGGTCGACAATGGGAAACATTTTCTTGAATATAGGAGGGGGAACAAAAGGTACACCTGGCTTCTCCCACTCCTTAGTCACTATGTCCGCCATCCTCTTGGGTATTGGAAAAGCATCAGCGTGCACTGGGACCTCTAAGAATTTGTCCATTTTGCGCAACTTCTCTAGAATCACAATCATCAAGAGTAGCTAGCACCTCCTTAAGCAGGGCGCGGAGATGTTCTAGCTTAAATTTAAATGCCACAATATCAGGTTCTGCCTGCTGAGAAATTTTTCCTGAATCAGAAATGTCTCCCTCAGACAGACCCTCCCTCACTGCCAACTCAGATTGATGTGAGGGTATAACAGATAAATTATCGTCAGCGCCTACTTGCTCATCCTCTGTATTTAAAACTGAGCAATCACGCTTTCTGGAAAATGCTGGCAGTTTGGATAAAAGATTTGCTATAGAATTAGCCATTACTGCTGTTAATTGCTGCATAGTAACAAGCATTGGCGCGCTAGATGTACTAGGTATCGCCTGCGCGGGCAAAACTGGTGTTGACACAGAAGGAGAGGATGATGAGCTATCCCCACTACCTTCATTTTAAGAATCATCTTGGGCAACCTTATTAAATGTGACAGTACTGTCCTTACTTTGTTTGGACGCCATGGCACAATTTGCACATACATTTAAAGGGGGAACCACCTTGGCTTCCATACACACAGAACATATGCTATCTGAAGGTACAGACATGTTAGACAGATTTAGGCAGGCTATTAATGCAATAAAGACGATTTTAAACAAAACCGTTACTGTCTCTTTAAATAATAAAAAGAGCACACTTTATTTCTGAATGTTCGAAAAACTATCAAGGAAATATCTGATCTTTATAAAATTTAATGCTTTGAAAGTATTGCACACCAAATTTCAAGTCTCTAACCCCTTAAATGAGCAAACCGGAGCTAATAGTTCAATTTACCGGTTTAAACACACTACAGTCCCTGCCACAGCTTTGCTGCGGCTTTTACCTTCCTTAGGGGTGATTCACCACAGAATATAAGCCTTCCTGAGTCCGTTTCTCAGCCACAGGACCCTCTCACATGAAGCTGCATGTACTGCCTTTAGAAGTAACTGCGCAACTGAGGCGCGAAAATGAGGCTTCCTCCCTCTGCATACCAGAGTGAAGGGGCCTTTCTGACTAGATTAGGCGTCTAAACAACTGCCAGGCATAATAAAAACGTTCCCAAATGTGTTTCAAGTTTACAAAACACTCCAAATGTCATATAAATATGATCAAATTAAATCGATTTAGCCCACAATAGTGTCAACCAGCATAGATCCCAATTTATAAGCCTTAATTCTGTTACAGAGTCTAAGAAAATGGCTTACCGATCCTATAAGGGAAAACTGACAGTCTTCTAGCATTACTATGTCTTGTTAGAAAAGTGACTGATCATACCTGAAGCAGATAAGCCTGCAAACTGTTCCCCCCAACTGAAGTTCTCTGGTTTCAACAGTCCTGCGTGGGAACAGCAATGGATTTTAGTTACTGGTGCTAAAATCATACTCCTCTTTTAACAGAAATCTTCATCACTTTCTGTTGTAGAGTAAATAGTACAAACCGGCACTATTTTAAAATAACAAACTCTTGATAGAAGAAATAAAACTACAACTAACACCACATACTCTTTACCATCCCCGTGGAGATGATACTTGTTCAGAGCGGCAAAGAGAATGACTGGGGGGCGGAGCCAGAGGGGGGGCTATATGGACAGCTCTTGCTGTGTGCTCTCTTTGCCATTTCCTGTAGGGGAAGAGAATATCCCACAAGTAAGGATGAAGCCGTGGACCGGACCCACCAATGTAGGATAAACACAAATTTTCCCAAATTTTGAAATAACAGTGAAAAAATGCAGCTACACTAACGAAATTTTTACAGAGTATGTAATAAGTTAGCAGAGCATTGCACCCACTTGCAAATGGATGATTAACCCCTTAATACCAAAAACGGAATAACAAATGACAAAAACGTTTTTTAAACAGTCACAACAACTGCCACAGCTCTACTGTGGCTTTTTACCTCCCTCAATATGACTTTTGAAGCCTTTTGAGCCCTTCAGAGAAGTCCTGGATCATGCAGGAAGAAGCTGGATGTCTGTGTCTGTAATTTTTGCTGTGCAAAAAAACGCCAAAATAGGCCCCTCCCACTCATATTACAACAGCGGGAAGCCTCAGGGAACTGTTTCTAGGCAAAATTCAAGCCAGCCATATGGAAAAAACTAGGCCCCAATAAGTTTTATCAGCAAACATATGTAAAAAACGATTAAACATGCCAGCAAACGTTTTAAAATACACTTTTATAAGAGTATGTATCTCTATTAATAAGCCTGATACCAGTCCCTATCACTGCATTTAAGGCTTTACTTACATTACTTCGGTATCAGCAGCATTTTCTAGCAAATTCCATCCCTAGAAAAATATTTTAACTGCACATACCTTATTACAGGAAAACCTGCACGCTATTCCCCCTCTGAAGTTACCTCACTCCTCAGAATATGTGAGAACAGCAAAGGATCTTAGTTACTGCTGCTAAGATCATAGAAAACGCAGGCAGATTATATTTCTAAATACTGCCTGAGATAAACAGTACACTCCGGTACCATTTAAAAATAAACTTTTGATTGAAGAAATAAACTAAGTATAAAACACCACAGTCCTCTTACAACCTCCATCTTAGTTGAGAGTTGCAAGAGAATGACTGGATATGGCAGTGAGGGGAGGAGCTATATAGCAGCTCTGCTGTGGGTGATCCTCTTGCAACTTCCTGTTGGGAAGGAGAATATCCCACAAGTAATGGATGATCCGTGGACTGGATACACTTAACAAGAGAAATACATGTCGGGGTTTTCGCTCTGAAACGCTAACTTTTTAATTTCAACTTGTAATATGCGCATAATGTCATTATAAAGGTGTTTACAAAGTATAATATTTCTGTATTTATTAATTTATGCAGAAGCTATAAAATGGTAATAACTGCTATTTAAATGAAAAATAGACTGTGCTTTAGAAAAAAATCTCTATCCATTTCTATTGATTTCTATTTGGCTTTTGTTAAAAGAGTAATATTTCCATTAAACATTCTACTCTGGCCGCACATTGCACATGCAACCATGGTCTAAAATATGCCATACAACACATTACTTTTACTGCACTAAAGGGACATTCACCTCTAAAATCTTCAAACTGTGTTTATTATACTTTCCCTATCGAGAAGCTGAAGTGCAAATTATGGATTTGTGCTGCAGTTTGCCTAGCCCTGCTACATTCTGCTTAGTGATACTCATTCAGTACAGATAAGATAAACATAATCAAAAGGGTTTGTAAGGGATATGTCCCTGGACTGCTCTCAATATGAGGAACATTTGCTTTCAAAACATTTATTGTGTAGGCAGATCTAGTACAATGAAGTAAATTAAAGTATTGTTTTAATATCTGCATAGTATATATGAGCAATTAAGTATTAAATTGCTATCGTTTTTAATACTAAAAAATTTTTTTATAAGCAATTAAAAGTGTAATTTTTATACACAACACACACACACACATATATATATATATATATATATATATATATATATATATATATATATACACACACACAAACGTATATCCACACACTCTGAACTCTTTATTATGTGACCAGGAGGGGGAGTCTACTCGATATGCCACAAAACAAACATAAGGAGAGTGAGAAGTGTGGAATGCATATATATATATATATATATATATATATATATATATATATAGCCAGTACATTTCAAAGCATTTTTTACTGTTCACAATTAAACGTTTTGGGCCAGATTATGAGTGGAGCACTATTTAACACTCTCAATACAGCATTAACTGCGTAAGAAGTAAGCTCTTTGCACACAGGTTGCACTCATATTATGAGTTGAAAGTAAACTGCACTAACCCGACAAGCGCAAAAAGCTGAACTTACAATATCACGTGTGTTCATGTATTCCCCCATAGAAGTCAATGAAGCACAAAAAGTGGGCAATAAACACCCCACACACACGTAAACCCAATCGCATATTCTCACGTGTGCTAACCCAACATGAAAATAACAAATTATGATTTACCAGATAATTTCCTTTCCTTCGATACAGGGAGAGTCCACAGCTGCATTCATTACTTTTGGGAATACAGAACCTGGCCACCAGGAGGCGGCAAAGACACCCAAGCCAAAGGCTTAAATACCTCCCCCACCAACCTCATCCCCCAGTCATTCTGCCGAGTGAACAAAGAACAGTAGGAGAAATATCAGGGTGAAAAAGGTGCCAGAAGAACAATATAACTTTAGGGACGCCCTCCGGAGAGCACGGGCGGGAGCTATGGACTCTCCCTGTATCGAAGGAAAGGATATTATCTGGTAAGTTATAATTTATGTTTTCCTTCTAAATACAGGGAGAGTCCACAGCTGCATTCATTACTTTGGGAAAACAATACCCAAGCTATAGAGGACACTGAATGCTAACGGGGGGGGGGGGGGTAACAAGAAGGCGGCCCATCTACGTGCACCACAGCCTGAAAAAAAATATACCAACTCCCGAAAACTGCGTCAACAGCAGCAAAAGACCCAAAAAGGAGCAGGACCAAGCAACTGCCCAACAATTAGGACCGCAAAAGCTCACAGCAGATACCACACAAAATCACTGATCCCAAAAGGAGCACACAAACCTCTGAGGAGACGAGATTCCCGCTGACTATGTGCTCAGGTGAAGCAACACGCCACCCTGGACACAACAAGGGGAAACACCAAAACTCCCAACACCGTACCCTTCCTTAGGAAGAACACAGAAACAAGAAATGCTACAGAAACTGAGAGGACCTCAAAGCACAATCCCAGACAAAAAGCGGAGAGAAGCCCCTTGCAGAACCCGAAGAAAAAGTCGCCTTAGAAAGTAGACCCAGGAAGGCAGATTACCTGACTGAAAGAGATACTAGAACCTGGATAGATATTCCAGAAACTTGAGACCACACATTCAAGGTGCAAGTAGCTGTAGCTGGATTTAAACTGCAGACCTTCCACTTGCTAGACAGCTAAGTTAACCATCTGGCTACAACAGCTGACTAAACGTAACAGGTCAAGGAATAGACAAATTCAAGGACCATATGCTGCATCGATACAAATAACTGATGCAATCCTAGCCAAGAAGTCTAATGTCCTAACGGACAAAACTTGAACGCAATTGCCTGTCCGCCGGCCGCGTTAAAGCCAAAATAAATAAACACCAAGGTTCATGACCTCAGAAAGGAACAGAAAAAATAACTAGATCTGTTTAGGAGCCCACATATCCAGGCAGAAGCGACAGGTGAGACCACCCAAAACCGCACGTCTGTTAGACAGCCAGGTAAACCCTCAGGCTAAGAACTAGCCATCCTATCAAGAACTGGCTAATAACTCTTTCTCCAGGACACCCTGGAAGGCCCCGAGAGAACCGCAAGAAGAAGAATAAAATCATAGAGAAACAACATACCCCCACCAAACCAGAAGGGGAAATGTCAACCCCCAAAAAAAAACGAGGGAACAGCTACCAGCTGAGGAGAGGACTGACACCCCTCCGAAGACCCCCTTTCATAAAACATCAAAATACCAAGGGCAAAGACCCTGTTCAAAATCCTTAATAAAAAGCACTCATAATGGAGAACAACCATGAAAACAAGTCACAGCACAAAAAAGGAGCATCAGGATTCTGATGCCCACCCCTGACAGACTGAACCAACCCAGCGATGTGATATAGTCAAAGGGAACAAGGAAGAATAAACTTCCCCCTCACCGAAGGATCCAGAGATCTATGGAAGAATCCCTGACCCCAATCCCCTAAAGGATAAGACTAGGATAGGCATGAACACCCAAACCTAGAACGGATCCCACCAAAGGTACAGATCCGACAAAAGGACACACCAAATGAGAGTCCCTCGACCCCCTGCTGAACTCTGAGTCAGCAAAAGGTTCTACTGTTGAAAAACCTAACTGTAAAAACTCAGAAGACCAGGTCCTCCTAGAAGAAAGAGTGACCGAAGACTTCAAGAGAAAACAGAAGGAAACCCAGAAGACACTCTCCCACATCCATGGAAGAGATAAGCCAAACTGCCCCAGTAGATCAAAGGTATTTCCCTTAACAGGGAAAGAAATACTGAAGAGAGGCGACCGGTGCAGCCTAACCAGAAACCTTTCCCCCAAAAACAGCCTCAGCCGAGGCAAAAGTATCGAATTTGTAAAATTTAGAAAAAGTGTGAAGAGAGGACCAAGTTGCAGCCTTGCAAATTTGTTCTACAGAAGCTTCATTTTTGAATGCCCATGAGGAAGCAACAGCCCTAGTACAAAAAGAAAAAAAGAAAAAACTTTTTTTTAAATCCAAAAAAACTTTACTGTCTCTTTAAGAAATTGCAAAAGTAACCCCTTTAATAATAAGAGACAAACATGTATACAAGGCTAATCAAATTGTGTAAAGAAAAAACAAATTTGATGATACAGAAATAAAGAAACAAAACAAACGGTACTGTGCCTTTAAATTGTAAAACTGCAACTTTTTTACTGCTTTTTCTTTTTAACAGAAAAACCGGACCCCAGAAGTTAATAAAGATAACTTAAGATACCTATACACCTCAGCAACTCTGATGAGGTGCCTACCTACTGACAGAATCACTCCCTGACCGGAACTGTTGTATCTTAGACTTCAAACGATCCGGACACAGCAGAGAAAACGATCCGGCCACTTCAGGAGCACTAAAACGCTACAACCGCCTGTCTGAATCTACAGAAGACATGCAGTAGTAGAGCCACCTATGCATCCACTCCTGACTGCTTCGAACTTCGCAATAACCCTGAGGAAGCGTGCAAAACTAAGCCCCGCACATCGTGGGCGTAACCTCTCTCTACAATCGTAGTAATAGCAAACTAAGGGATCGTAACCATTAAATCCCTTATATACTGATAATGCTTAATTTTTTTTTGCAAGTTTTCTCCCTATAGCCCCAGTGCCTGTATTTATAACTGTCCCAACAAAAGCCCTCTATGTAAGAGAAAACAATGTCCCAACATAAGAGCTTTATGTAAGACATAACAAATAAAGATTAAGTGCCCACTTTTATTCTGAGTTCCTTTTTATTCCCCAGAATGAATAAAGTTAGCACTTACCTTAAATGCTGTCCGACAGCAGGACAGTCCAGCAGGTGTAAGAGGTCCTCTCCGACCCATAGCCCTGTGGAAAAAGATAAGCCTGAGTTTAACTGTGCTTAGGCTATCTGAATTAGGGCAGCATAAAGGTATAGGAGGTGCAGTGAGAATTATGTCCCACCAGTTCCTACTGATCTAAAGCCACCAAAAGCTCTACTGAAGAGACTGATATGGACTACGGCTACACCCTAGAACAAAGTAGTACTCTCTGGCACCACTTTAAAAATAATAAACTCTTGATTGAAGAATTTAAAACTAACACCTCACTTTGCCACTTCCTATCACTAACGCAGGCAAAGAGAATGACTGGAGTGGGAGGGAAGGGAGGAGTTATATATAGCAGCTCTGCTGTGGTGCTTTTTGCCTCCTCCTGCTGTCCAGGAGGTGAAATCCCACAAGTAAGGATGAAATCCATGGACTCATCGGGTCTTTAAAAAGAAAGAGAGGTAACTAGTACCCAAACAGGACCAGCCTGCTAGTCAAAATACAACATATCTGTGCAAACCACAAAAGAAGAGAAAACTATACCAAACCAGGTACCCAAACAGGACCAGCCCGATATGAAGGATACGACATATCTGTTCAAGCATCAAATGGAAAATTCTAAATTTCTAGCAGGGCCAGAAAACTGAGAATAATAAAAAGAAACATAGAAGCTTCGAAGCTTAAATATAATTTCGGACATATCGAGGGAACAACACCCCGACCAGAGACAAACTTCTATTATAGTTTTTTTTATATAGAACTTCCACTGGAAGATTCCATCAATTGTAACATAAAAATCACTAATAACAGAATCCCAGAGCGAAAAGTCTTCCTAAGAAGAGCTTCAACATAATCTCCCACTAAAAAAATAACAGGAAATAAAAAGAAATAGGCAAGCGTACACAAGAGATAGCCCAAGGGAAAGTGAAACCGATGGGGCCCGCCCATCATGCAACAATCCCTCAAGAGCTCTGACCTGGGAATCTGATACAAAACCAAAGAATAACAATATAAAGATGATAAGGAATAGGATCACCATCCCTCCAGTCGTCTAATCAAGCTCGCTATCTGAATCAGCAGACTGAGATTCAGCTGACGGATTTGAATTAGGATCCTCCAACATCGCCAGAACTTCTCTTAGAAGTACACGTAGGCAAGCCATTCTAAATTTAAAGGCAATATTCACCTCCGTCGGAGAATCCAGGGTCTCCGATCCTAGAGGTAGCTTCTCTGAAGCCTCAGAGGACACCACATCCCCAGAAGACTGATCAGATACCAAAGTCCTCTTACATGCAGGATTACACGTATTAAAGGACCAGTCAACACTGTAGATTTGCATAATCAACAAATGCATGATAAGAAGACAGTGCAATAGCACTTAGTCTGAACTTCAAATGAGTAGTAGATTTTTGTTAAATAAATTGCAAAGTTATGTCTATTTTATATTCGCTTGCACATAGCAGGAAGATGCAAATGCGCTAAGGCCCAAGAAATGGCCATGCGAAACCATGCAGTAACCTCTGGAGGAAAAAGGCCTCCTTCAGGAGGACTAACGGTATGCGGGGCAACCGCCTGTGTAGGAACAGAAGATGTTAGGGAAGGCACCTTACGGGATGCCTCCTCAGAGGCGGATGGCTCATTGGTCGCTAACATTCCAACATGGGAAGATGAGAACACTCTATTGCGGCATACGGAACATAATTGAGAGGGCTGGGTTAGCCGGGCCTCTTCACAATAAACACAGGTATCAAAATCTGAATCAGAGGAAACCCCCTCTAACATATCAGAATCCTCCATAACTCGGCTAAGTAGATTATGGTAAAAAAACAACTGGCGCCTTACACCCCCAATGGCTGGGGCACTCACCACCTCCTATGACCCAGACCGATAGAGAAAACGGATCCTCTCCGCAGTCGCACGTTCAGGAATACGGAAATGGGAAACAAAAACGTGACCACACCGTGCAGGATTCACTCCCGCTAAGAAATGCGTGCCAGTTCATTAAACTGCGCAGCTCGAAAATAACCTGTACATTCTGTAAAATTCTATGAGCCCCAAATATCACTTACACAAGAGCAGTCAAAATAACATAAAGATGATTACAGCCCCCATTGTTCAATAATCCCCCTCCGGAGATATTAACCCTTGATTCCATAAAGATAAAGGAGTCCCACTGAGACCCTGTCTTCTAACTTTACAAGCATGTACAAACTGAAACGATCTTACCGGAATCTATGCCGTGGAACAGCAACACGGTCCTTCAAGTTTGACAGATGGTAGCAGCGCTTCTGACATGGACTTGAGTGCAGAAAAGCAGGCAGCGAAACTCGTCAACGCTGATTGCTTATGGAACTGTTAATATGAGTCAGGATGGTTTCGCAAAAAAGACTCTCCCTGCATCTCCGGACTCTAACTTTCGTCAATGCTCTCACTGAGAGGTTGACAAGACTACTTAAAACTCCAGTCCCATCTCAAAGAGTACTACCCTCCATAAGAGACTACTCCATAATCTTCCGACACTTCTCTGCCAATCTCCTGTGACGAAAGGCAAAGAATGACTGGGGGATGAGGGAGCTGAGGGAGGTATTTAAGCCTTTGGCTGGAGTGTCTTTGCCTCCTCCTGATGGCCAGGTTCTGTATTCCCAAAAGTAATGCAGATGTGAACTCTCAATATATTTAGAAGGAAATTAATATTTCACTTTCAAGAATATGTTCTATTTATTCATAAATACATGTGTTTTTTGCACAAATATATATATATATATATATATATATATATATACACACTGTATACACACATACATACACACACACATATATATTTATATATATATATATGCACACACACACATACATTATTATATATAGGTATAGATATATGCAGATATATATAGGAATATCTGTTTATAAATACTTAGAACATATTCTGCTATGTGCAGAACATTGGAATGTGAAATATTTACAGTAAATACACAGTATAGCACTTTATTAAATATGAATATTGCATAACTATCCTTTTACAGGTTTTCATCTGCTTAACTGCAAAGTGCTCCAATGCACTTATATATATGTCTATATGCGTGTACATATGTATTGATGTGTTTATATGTGTATATATGTCTGTAAATGCATATATACACATATAGATACATATGTACACATAAAAAGTTAACCAGAACTCTGAGGACGTGGTAATCAATTTAGTGCAACTTGAGATTGCATTCAAGCCATCACGTTTACTTTCAACTCGTAATACCAGTGGTAAACCTGGCGAGCGTCAACACCAGCATCAAACCCCTTATGTTAGCGCTACACTCGTAATCTGGGCCTTTATGGGAATTCAATTTTGAGTGTAATATTGGCTTAATATTAATTTCAAATCAACAGGATGACTTTTTTTTTTAAATACATTATGTCTCATTATTCAGCAATAAGGGATTAAAACCTAACCTATGAGAGTACTGATTGTAAACCTCTTCTTGGAAAAAATTTACTGGATTTAAAATCCTTTTGATAACTCTTATGCCTGCATTTTAGCTTGCAACTGATACAATTGTTTTAATAATCCATCATAAACACATAGAAAGCGGCATTCAACCAGCTTTGCATTCCTAAGATGTTCGTTTATGCAGAGCATTCCAACATGTTAAATACCATTTTTGGCAGCTATTTGTGTTAGTTACAATGTGCAAATAGCAACAATGATGTAAGTACTTACGGGGTGCTCCCTCTGCCATCTCTATGGCTGTAATTCCTAAAGACCACAGGTCGCTCTGGAAAAAAAAAAGATAAAAATTAAAAACCATAAAAAAAAAACCTTTGCAGCAGCTGTGAATGATTCACAACTGCAGATGTTGTAGGTATTTCTGTCATCAGATCTTAGTTTTCCTGATTGAGGTGTTACTTAGACTGAAAAATAATGAACAAGTAAGAACACTGTCATTCCTTATGGATGTGAACTGCTTCTGCAATAATAATGGGCTCTGGCTTCCAACCCTGATGAACGACAATGAACAAGATAGATTGCCCTTATTCAGTTTACTTGGCTGGTGATCAGTTTTCTTCTTTTTTGGTCTGTGCATATCCCAATCACTATCTAAACTTTATACAAGCTCTCGACTATAGACATTTTACTTTTCTTGTCCCACAGTGTTGGAAATGGCAGAAATGCTATCTTGGCATTCACTAAGGGAATTATGTTTTCTGGATTATCAAAATCATTTGGAAAGTATAAATCTAGAGCCTATTGAATTGAATATCATCTTGTATCTTCTTCATAGCTCTTGGTAGAAAAACTCTGTTAACTGATTTGATGCAAGGCAGAAGTGAAATGTGTAGAAGTTATTGCTGGCATTATTAACCCTTGCCCTAATCCTGTTGTTATAATGTCACAGAAGTCTGTCAAGGGTAGCCAGATCTCAGGACAGAGTTGTCTGCCTGAGACATCAGATTGTGGTTGACCACCTTATGGCTGCAAAAATGTGGCAGGTTACCTTTACAAGAACGTTTGCAGAATTTAAGCAGGTTGTAGAACAGGTTATTAGTGACCTAGGTATTGGGAAATCTGCTACCCAGAGGAAAACCCGATTTATCAATTTAATTTATTGTTATTGCTAGGTTGTACTGTTCTAAAAAACAGCTAAACTCAATTTTATTAGAAAATGCAGAGTGTCTTGTCAACTTGAGAATAAAAATATAATGGTGGACGCTACAACAGCTGAGTCATGTATTAGCAAATTTAATAATTGATAATACCCTATATGCAAAAAGAGTGAAGAACAAAATAAAAAATTTCACACAAATACAAAATATAGTATATATAATTAAAGCTCAGCTTTAAGTAAAAAGTCCAGGGATGTCTCCAAATTTACCACCATAAGGATATAAAAACCACTTTAAGATATTTGTAGCAATTTGTATCCAAAATCTCGGCATAATGTTCCTCAAAGGATCTTTCTTAAGTTGGTTACAATTATCGGAATAATTATTCCCTTCGTAAAGTGCTGCTTCCTTAAAGGGACAGTAAACACCAACATTTTTGTTGTTTAAAAATGTAGATAATCCCTTTATTACCCATTCCCCAGTTTTGCATAACCAACACAGTTATAATAATATACTTTTTACCTCTGTGATTAACTTGTATCTAAGCCTCTGCAAATTGCCCCCTTATTTCAGTGCTTTTGACAGACATGCATTTTTAGCCAATCAGTGCTGGCTCCTAAGAGCTTCACGTGCCTGAGCTCAATGTTATCTATGTGAAACACATGAACTACCGCCCCTCTAGTGGTGAAAAACTGTCAAAATGCTTTCAGATTAGAGGCGGCCTTCAAGGTCTAAGAAACTAGCATATGAACCTCCTAGGTTTAGCTTTCAACTAAGAATACCAAGAGAACAAAGCAAAATTGGTAATAAAAGTACATTGGAAAGTTGTTTAAAATTACATTCCATATTTAAATCATGAAAGTTTTTTTTTTTTACTTGACTGTCCCTTTAATACAATACAAAGTTGCATTATAATAACGCTTGGCTTAATCTTCCAACCCTGTGGTAAGGGTAATTACCCCTCAGAGTATAGTTAATGCTGTGCTTTTTGTGTACACAACTTCAAAGTTTGGCGTTCCTCTTCTGTTTGGCCGGAAGCACTGATCGTAAGCACAGCACCAGTCACCTGTGTGATCTACAGCTGTTAACTGTTCCTGTCACTTGCACTTGACTACAGTGTACAAAGGGACCTTGGACAATGTCATTGCAATTAATCAACCACAATCACCATTGCGGCCGCTAAGCCTTCTGATGTAATGTTCATCTCCTGTCCTTTTGTATAGTATACACAGAGACCTTTATGGAAGTCAGCCAGGTTGTGTAACTGAACATTATTATGCGCACTAGTGCTTTTTCTTCAACGTCTTTCACCTGCCTCCGGGGCTTTTCAAGATAACCTACAGCAGTTATTACTCCTTAAAGGGATACTAAGCCAAATTTTTTTCTTTTCCAAGCCGGCAGAATTCTTCATCCAGACGGCATCTTCTATCTTCATCCGGCGCGGAGCGGCTCCATCTTCAAGACATCCGTCGTGGATGCAAAAAGAGTAAATTTTAACGTTTTGTGTGAATACCTTTTAATCTATCTTAAAAAATACCACCTTAAATTATAACTCCTATTATTTTATTTCATGATTCAGATAGAGCTTGCAACTTTAAAGGGACACTGTACCCAAATATTTTCTTATGTGCTTCAGATAGAGCATGCAATTTTAAGCAACTTTCTAATTTACTGCTATTTTCAAATGTTCTTTATTCTCTTGGTATCTTTATTTGAAATGCAAGAATGTAAGTTTAGATGGCGGCCCATTTTTGGTGAACAACCTATGTTGTCCTTGCTGATTGGTGGATAAATGCATCCACCAATTAAAAACTGCTGTCCAGAGTTCTGAACCTAGAAAAAAGCTTACATGCCTTCTTTTTCATATAAAGATAGCAAGAGAACGAAGAGAAATTGATAATAGGAGTAAATTAGAAAGTTGCTTAAAATTGCATGCTGTATCTGAATCACAAAAGAAAAAATTTGGGTACAGTGTCCCTTTAAGCAACTTTCTAATTTAGTCCTATTATCAATTTTTCTGCCTTCTTTTGCTATCTTTATTTCAAAAGCAAGAATGTAAGCTTAGGAGCCGGACCATTTTTGGTTCAGCACCTAGGTTGCACTTGCTGATTGGTGGCTAAATGTAGCCACCAATCAGTAAGCGCTAACCAGGGTGCTAAACCAAAAATAGCCCAGCTCCATAGCTTAGATTTCTGCTTTTTCAATAAAGATAACAAGAGAATGAAGAAAAAATCAAAATAGGAGTAAATTAGAAAGTTGCTTAAAATTGCAAGCTCTATCTGAATCATGAAATAAAATAATAGGAGTTATAATTTAAGGTGGTATTTTGTAAGATAGATTAAAAGGTATTCATACAAAACGGTTAAAATTTACTCTTTTTGCATCCACGCCGGATGTCTTGAAGATGGAGCCGCTCCGCGCCGGATGAAGATAGAAGATGCCGTCTGGATGAAGACTTCTGCCAGCTTGGATGAAGACTCCTGACGGCTTCGCTGAGGACTTCTGCCGCTTCGTTGAGGATGGATGTCGGGTCTTCTGTAAGTGGATCTTGAGGGGTGTTTTTTTTAAGGGTTTATTGGGTGGGTTTTATTTTTAGCTTAGGGTTTGGGCACAGAAAAAGCGCTAAATGCCCTTTTAAGGGCAATGCCTGTCTAAATGCCTTTTTCAGGGCAATGGGGAGCTTAGGTTTTTTAGGAAGGCTTTTATTTGGGGGGTTTGGTTGTGTGGGTGGTGGGTTTTACTGTTGGGGGGGATGTTTGTATTATTTTTTTACAGGCAAAAGAGCTGATTTCTTTGGGGCAATGCCCCGCAAAAGGCCCGTTTAAGGGCTATTGGCTGTTTAGTTTAGGCTAGGTTTTTTTTATTTTGGGGGGGTCTTTTTTTATTTTGATAGGGCTATTAGATTAGGTGTAATTAGTTTAAATATTTGATCATTTCTTTTTTATTTTATGTAATTTAGTGTTTGTTTGTTTTTGCAATTTAGTTAATTGTATTTAATGTAATTTATTTAATTCTAGTGTAAGGTTAGGTGTTAGTGTTTTATTTTACAGGTAAATTTGTATTTATCTTAACTAGGTGGTTATTAAATAGTTAATAACTATTTACTAACTAGTCTACCTAGTTAAAATAAATACAAAACTTAGCTGTAAAATAAAAAATAAACCCTAAGCTAGATACAATGTAACTATTAGTTATATTGTAGCTATCTTAGGGTTTATTTTACAGGTAAGTATTTAGTTTTAAATAGGAATTATTTAGTTAATAGTAGCTTTTATTTAGATTTATTTTAATAACATTGAAGTTAGGGGTGTTAGGGTTAGACTTAGGGTTAGGGGTTAATAACTTTAGTATAATTGCGGCGATTTTGGGGGCAGCAGATTGGGGTTAATAACAATAATGTAGGTTGCGGCGATGCTAGGGACAGCAGATTAGGGGTTAATAATTTTATTTTAGTGTTTGTGATGCGGGAGGGCCTCGGTTTAGGGGTTAATAGGTAGTTTATGGGTGTTAGTGTACTTTTTAGCACTTTAGTTATGAGTTTTATGTTACGGCTTTGCAGCGTAAAACTCATAACTACTGACTTTCAGTTTACGGTATGGATCTTGACGGTATAGGGTGTACCGCTCTCTTTTTGGCCTCCCAGGCAGACTCGTAATACTGGCGCAAAGGAAGTCCCATTGAAAAAGGACTTTTGGAAAGCTGCGTTAGTTACGTTGCGTTACGGCCAAAAAAAGTGTGCGGTACAGATATACCTGCAAGACTCGTAATACCAGTGGTAGTGAAAAAGAGCCTTAACGCTGCTTTTTCACTCATACCGCAAAACTCGTAATCTAGCCAATACATTGTTCTGAACTTGAAAATAGAGGCCATTTCTAAGAGTGATCTATTCTACATTAACGTGGCCAAGCACACTTTTCCAGGACAGAAGTAGTGGCACCTAACATACCAATTGCACTATATAGAGAGCAAAAACCAACATTTCAAAGCACTAGGGCCTCACAGTCTTCCCAGCAGCATATAACAAAGTTACAACTAAGTGCTAATCAAATCACAATACTCTGAATTCCTCACTAGTATCAAACAAGACAGAAATTGTTATTTTTAGGCAATGATTTATAACTATATTATTGCATTTTTTACATAGTGATTTTCTACTCAAGACGGATAAATAGATTCAAACACACAGTCTTCTATTTAAAAGGAAATGAAACACAGTTTTAGGTAGATTACGAGTTTTGCGTTACAGCTTTTAACGCTGAAAAAATGGCAATTCCAGCGTAATGGCCAGTAAAACATATGACGAGTCGTGTCGGTATTACTATACCGTAAGCATTTTAGCCTGTAACGCAACGTCCATTCCGCACTCAAAAAAATTAGGTTTGAGTGCGGGATTTTCATAGCGCCGGTATTACAGGTTGTGCATTGAGGCTAAAATGCTTGCATTACAGCCTATACCGACACGTTCCATACTGTCATCTGAGAGTAGTAGTTATAAGTTTTGCGCAACAAAAATGTTTCACAAAACTCATAACTAAACTGTTAATAAGTACACTAACACCCATAAACTACCTATTAACCGCTAAACCGCCACCCTCCCGCATCGCAAACACTATTTAACACGTATTAAACCCTAATTTGCCGCCCACCCACATCGCGACTATTAAATAAACCTAATAAACCCTAATCCGCCGCCCCCCGGCATTGCCAACACTATATTAAAGCTATTAACTCCTAATCTGCCGCTCCCCGACATCGCCCCCACTATAATAAAGTTATTAACCCCTAAACCTCCGGCCTCCCACATCACCGCCACTATCATAAAGTTATTAACCCCTAAACCTCTAGCCTCTTACATCGCCGCCACTAAATAAACCTATTAACCCCTAAACCTTCGGCCTCACACATCGCCGCCACTAAATAAATCTATTAAACCCTAAACCTCCGGCTTCCCACATCGCTGCCACTAAATAAACCTATTAACCCCTAAACTGCCGCCCTCCCCCCACATTGCAAAACACTTAAACTATTAACCCCTAAACCTATCACCTTAAAATAAATAAAAACTTACCTGTGAAATAAAAATAAAGCTTACATTACTATTCTAATAAAATAAAAAAATACTAAAAATCGAAAATTACAAATATAAAAAAATTCAAAATCTAAAATTACGAAAAATAAAAAAACACTAAGATTACAAGAAATAATAAATGAAATTATCAAAAATAAAAACAATTACACCTAATCTAATAGCCCTATAAAATAAAAAAGCCCCCCAAAATAAAAACACCCTTAGCCTACAATAAAACACCCCCTAGCCTACAATAAACTACCAATAGCCCTTAAAAAGGGCCTTTTGTAGGGCATTGACCTAAGTTAAACAGCTCTTTTACCAAGTCCCCCAACAGTAAAACCCACCACTCAACCAACCCACCAAAATAAAAAATCCTAACTCTAAAAAAAAACCTAAGCTACCCATTGCCTCTAAAGGGGCATTTGTAAGGGTACTGCCCTTAAAAGGGCATTCAGTTGGCATTTATTGCCTTTAAAAGGGCATTCAACTCTTTTAAAAAAGTCCAAAGCCCTAATAAAAATAAAAAATAAAAACCTAAACACTAACCCCAGAATATCTACTCACGGTTCCTGAAGTCTGGACATCCATCTCCATCCGGGGGTGTCTTCTATCTTCATCCCGGCGGCGCTGAACAGAGCCATCCTGACAGCAGAAGACATCCTGCGCGGAGCGTCCTCTTCATAAGGTCACCGCCGTACATTTCAGTAGCTCTCATCCTATTGGCTGTTTTGAACAGCCAATAGGATTTCAGAAGCTCTCATCCTATGGGCTGATTTGAATTTGAAGAACAAAATCAGCCAATAGGAATGCAAGGTACGCCATTTTGAACCGGCTACCTTGCATTCAACTTCAGTGTACGGCGGTGACCGTATGAAAAGGACGCTCTGCGCAGGATGTCTTCGGCTACCAGAATGGCCCCACTCTGCTCCACCGTGATGAAGATAGAAGACGCCCCCGGGATGGATGACGATATCGCGGCCTGGGTGAAGACTTCTCGCCGCCTGGATGGAGATGGATGTTCGGACTTCAGGAACCATGAGTAGATATTCTGGGGGTAGTTTGTTTTCATTTTTTTGGGTGGCTTTTTTTTTTTTTTAAATAGGGCTTTGGCCCTTTTAAGGGCAATGAAAAAGAGCTGAATGCCCATACAAAAACTTTAGGGGCAATGGGTAGCTTAGGTTTTTTTTAGAGTTAGGTTTTTTTTTACAAGTAAAAGAGCTGTTTAACTTAGGGCAATGCCCTACGAAAGTCCCTTTTAAGGGCTATTGGTAGTTTATTGTAGGCTAAGGGGTGTTTTTATTTTTTTGGGGGGGATTTTTTTATTTTTATAGGGCTATAGATTAGGTGTAATTGTTTTTATTTTGATAATTTCGTTTATTTTATGTAAGCTTAGTGTTTTTTATTTTTCGTAATTTAATTTTTATTATTTTTTGTAATTTTAGATTTTTTTAATTTTTTTTCGTAGTGTTAAGTTTTTTTAAATTTGTAATTTAGATTTTTTAATTGGTAGTTTTTTTAAATTTTATTAGAATAGTTATGTTAGGTTAATTTATATATATAAATGTGATACAAAAATTGTGGATCAAAAGTTCTCAGACAGTCAATGGTGGGTGCTGGGAGCTAGTAACTGGGCCGTTACTTTTGCAACAAGCAGCTAGCAGTTATCAATCATTATGTCCATATCAAAAACATTGAACGCTGTAAGCAACCATATAGTAACTATCATAATCATAACCAAATCAGTCCAAAAATAGCTGACAGTGTGCAGCGAGAATTGTGCTTAAAAAAGGCTGTATACATATAAACACAGTGGTGACACTCTCAGAGGCTGTATGAACCTTAACGTGTCTTACACCAATTGATACACCATTCACAATAAACAATTCCCACTATGCCAGCTAAGGTACTGCAAACAAGGTAAATAATGACAAGTGTTACTTGGTTACACCTCCGCTGCTCCTGATTCTCGGCGTCTCTTCAGTGAGTATCGCCGTTCGCGGTTCTTCCTTTCTTACAGATGACACCCAGAGCGTCTGACGTACCTTGCGCTCCGGTGTTGATGCCGCTCGTCACGGCTGATCTGTATTGGATATCCCGCGGTTGTAGCAGTTCTTATTACTGAAGTTCGGCGGTTATCCCAGCGTGTTTCAGGCGGCTTGTAGAAATGTTTGACTGCTAGCTGCACAAGCCCAGATGCTCCTCCCACCAAATAGGAGGTAAGGTGATAGGCCAATAGTTCCAGCAGGTAACAAAGGAAACAAATACTGAGCGGAGTCCCAGTACTCAACGGTAAAATATGTAAAAAAGAAGAAAGTTCCTTTGTAATTTCTTGAAAATGACACAGAGCTGAGATAAATAAAAAAGAAAAAGTCTTTATTGTGGATCCATGAAACAAACAAGTGCTCCTTGTGAGTTAAAAAATGAGAGAAAGAGTTTGACCGGTTTCGGTCTCTGGGACCGTAGTCATAAACATTAAAAACTACCTGGTGTGCAGGACATATAAATGAAATGGTATCCCCCTATTGGAGGATCCAATACCTCCCATTTTAACTATTTGTTATCTTACTTAACTTCAACAATAAGACACATTAGAGTATGTGGTAAATATCAAACAGAGCATAATATAATTGTTCGTTTTGAAAACCTAATAGAAACTGATCTAATCAAATGGGGTTATAAATTGAGATTAAAGCATTGTGTATTAACACTATGTATATATGGAATTAGATATACAAGTTAAACCAAACACTGGGAATAGCATCTCCTTTCTTAATTACTTATTCGGTGTTGTTTATGTACATGTCAAATAAATATACCAAACCGGTAAACATTTGACTGTCATCTATTAAACATTAATCTGTTAGAACACCAAATCCTTCTTTAAAGGAGCCCTGGAGCTTGGGGCCAATTTGAGACTCCCATAGGATAATAAGTATATATTTCTAATCTATAAAAAATTAAAATATATATTTATAGGTGTATCCGTATGGTGATTTATTAAACATATTTGTATCTACAGGTTCTAATTATGGTACCACCCGGGGTTATACCACCCAGGGCTATATAAAGTTGGAGACCAGAGGCCTACAGGAGCCGAAGAGCTCACCTATTCCAATAATTAATAATGTCGAACTCAGAATTGAATCCAACAGGTAGCAGGCTACCCAATTTGTGTATCCAATAAATTTCCTGTCGTGACAAAATGTGGAATTTGTCGCCCCCCCTGGGGGGTTTTTGGATCAATTCTATAGCCTGCCACCTGAAGGATCCAACCTCGCCATTATGTACCTCCAAAAAATGTCTTGATAGAGCAGAAACTGCTCTTTCCTTATTGATGTGAGCCAAATGTTCTTTCACCCTCGTGCCCACCTCTCTTGTAGCTCTACCAACATACTGTCTATTACAGGAAACACATTCAACTAAATAGACCACATATTTGCTCTTACACTTTATGCAGCCTCTTGTTTCAAATGATTCTCCAGTGGTGGCAGAAACAACATTTTTTTTTTTCAAGAAATTACAAAGGAACTTTCTTCTTTTTTACAGGTTAATTTATAGTTGAAACTTAGTTTTTTTTAATTTCACAGGTAATTTAACTTATTTTAAGATAGTTGTATTGTAATTTTAATTTAAAGTTAGGGTGGTGTTAGGTTTAGGGGTTAATAGTTTAATTTAGTGTTTTGCGATGTGGGGGGGCTGGCTGTTTAGGGGTTAATAGGTTTATTTAGTAGCGGCGATGTGGAGGGCCGGAGGTTTAGGGGTTAATAGGTTTATTTAGTGGCAGTGATATCGGGGAGCAGTGGAATAGGGATTAATAAATTTTATTAGTGTCAGCGATGTCGGGAGCGGCAAATTAAGGGTTAACAATTTTATTTAGGTGTCAGCGATGTCGGGGCGTTTAGACTTGGGGTTTATGTTAAGGTGCTAGGTTTAAACGTAACCTTTTTTCCCCCATAGACATCAATGGTGTTGCGTTACGGAGATTTTTTATTCCGCACTTCAGGTCTCCTCATTGATGTCTATAGGGGAAAGCGTGCATGAGCATGTCAAAGCAGCCCTTGGATTTTGTGCAGTATGGAGCTTAACGCCACCATATCGCACGCACAAGGAGGCTTTTCAGTAACTCGTAATGGCAGCGCTATGGAGAGTAACGCAACTTTTGTGGCATTAGTTTCGCACCGTTTAGCACAAAACTTGTAATCTATCAGTTTGTTTCCATAATTTAAAGCATACAATTCCACTTTACTTCTGTTATCAAACTTGCTTCATTCTCTTGGAGTCCTTTGTAAAAGAAGCAACAATGCACTACTGGGAGCTAGCTGAACATGTGAGCCAATAAGAGGTATATATGTGCACCACCAATAAGCAGCTAGCTGCCAGTTGTACAATATAACTTTTTTACTATACACAATGTTGTATTTGATTCAAATTTACTTACAGTGAAGGGAGTTTCTGAAGGGAGTTTCTGAAGGGAGTTTCTATCACACATTTTTACACACTATAACTAATGTTGTGTACTTGATATATGAATAGTTTATACCTGTTCTGGCTTGGACTTCTCAATTATGGGAGATTCTCATTTTAGTCCAATGACAGGCAACCAGTTCACCCCCTGCCAAGGCCAACATTGTAGTCCATTGAATCTTCCTGGACTATCATGATAGTGTGTGTGTGTGTGTGTGGGGGGGGGGGTCACATTGAGTGCTGGAGGACTAGGTATTTTGTGGAGCAAAACTGTGGTAATATGTATTCTGGAGTGAAAATGTGGCATGCTGGTTTATTGCATTAGACACAGTAGGGTTCTTTTTAGTGGACCCCAAAGTTTCCCTGCGGTTGCCAGTTGCTTATTTTTGCCTTTGTAAGTGTGATTATTTCCTAGTAACACCCACAGTGACAGAAATAAAAAAAATGGTTACATTCAGTGGTTTATTGGAGCTACTTAATACATTACTGTAACTTTGTTTCTGATTTACCTTAAAAACATATAGTCTCCATTAAAAAAAAGCTTAATGATCTACATCAAGTAAAAAGTGTGCTTTTCCATTTGCAATGTTGCTGAGAATGTGTAATCAAACAACATGATTTTCTTGCATGGGGTTTTTAAAAAAAAAAATCAATCTGAAATGTTTCAACAAGAAATTATAATATTTTAATAGGATTACACTTCATATGTTTTAACTGAAGATCAAAAACTAGGATTTATCAGGTCCAGAGATTCTACCCCTCTCCCAGTGTTTTCCTGATCCTGTCTAGAAATGAGTGCGTTTTATAAGAGAGGAATAACCATCTTCTAATTGTCTCACTTGTCTTATTTAGCAATTAAAAGAAATGTGTACAGCTACAGTGATTCTGTTCACAAATTAATTTTACAGACAAAAAAAAAAAAAGCATAAAAAGACTTGCTGATTATAGATCTTACTTCAGAGGCATAAAATCAATGCAACCTTTGTGAAAGATGGCATCATTCCGTTTTGGAATTGGGACCGAAAAAAATCACTAGAACTTCAATATGCCTTTAGGTATCTTGGAAATGAAAACATTTTTCAGTAAGTAAGGTAAATATACTCTGTAGATGAGTGTTCACCCATCAAAACACTATAAGGCTTGTAAAACACCTTTATGAAACAGTTAATTATACTAAAGCAGAGAAGTTCAGCAGCGGTTGCCATAAGAGACCACACTGTGTATTAATCTCTGCTTCTTCGGTGCTTGGTTTGCTATGCCCCATGTTTCCAGTTCTACAAAAAAAAAATCTCTAACACCCATAAAAATAAAGGGGTGAAATTTGCACATGTGGAAAATGTGCCACCAATATCATTATTATTTTTATTTTTTAAAGGCAGGAAGTAAAAATATGCAGGCAAACTATTAATAAATGTGACTAGACTTAACAAAACATAGGAGGAAAGAGGTCTGGTGTACTTATAGATAACCAGCTAAGAATGGGTGCACAATGCAAGGCAGCGGCTTCTAAGGCGAATAAGCTACTAGCATTTATTTAAAAAGGTATAGATGCAAGGGAGCAAAGCATAATTCTGTCACTATATAAATCCCCAAAAAGACCTCACCTTGAGAATGGAGTGCAGTTCTGGAGACCAATTTTCAAAAATAAACATTGTAGGCCACAAACTAATAAGAGGATTGGAGGATTTAGACTACGAGTATAGGATGTAAGTAAAAGATGCTAAGGAGCGCCTAATGTATAGTAAGGCAGGGAATGGTTTAATAAACAAATGGACATAAAAATGAATATATAACTTTAAAACTCCCTGACTTGAGAGTAAAACAGGGAATGTAAAATAGGTAGGATACAATGATCAAACAGTTTACACTTAAAATTTAATACATAAATAACACAGATGTGGATTAAACTCGGTATTACACAATATTGAACAAAAACATAATTTATGTAAGAACTTACCTGATAAATTCATTTCTTTCATATTAGCAAGAGTCCATGAGCTAGTGACGTATGGGATATACATTCCTACCAGGAGGGGCAAAGTTTCCCAAACCTCAAAATGCCTACAAATACACCCCTCACCACACCCACAAATCAGTTTAACGAATAGCCAAGAAGTGGGGTGATAAGAAAAAAGTGCGAAAGCATAAAAAATAAGGAATTGGAATAATTGTGCTTTATACAAAAAAATCATAACCACCACAAAAAGGGTGGGCCTCATGGACTCTTGCTAATATGAAAGAAATGAATTTATCAGGTAAGTTCTTACATAAATTATGTTTTCTTTCATGTAATTAGCAAGAGTCCATGAGCTAGTGACGTATGGGATAATGACTACCCAAGATGTGGATCTTTCCACGCAAGAGTCACTAGAGAGGGAGGGATAAAATAAAGACAGCCAATTCCGCTGAAAAATAATCCACACCCAAAATAAAGTTTAAATTTTATAATGAAAAAAACTGAAAATATAAGCAGAAGATTCAAACTGAAACAGCTGCCTGAAGTACTTTTCTACCAAAAACAGCTTTAGAAGAAGAAAACACATCAAAATGGTAGAATTTAGTAAAAAGTATGCAAAGAAGACCAAGTTGCTGCTTTGCAAATCTGATCAACCGAAGCTTCATTCCTAAACGCCCAGGAAGTAGAAACTGACCTAGCAGAGTAGACTTAGAAGACATATCAGCATTCCAAGTTTTAAGCCATAAAGCTCTTCTAGCTAAAATAGCTAACATATACCTGACATCAACTCTAATGATATCAAAGATGGCATCACAAATAAAATTATTAGCATGTTGAAGAAGAATAATAATGCTATGAGAATTATGATCTGTTACTTGTTGCGCTAAAGCTTCCAACCAAAAAGTTGAAGCTGCAGCAACATCCGCCAAAGATATAGCAGGTCTAAGAAGATTACCTGAACACAAGTAAGCTTTTCTTAGAAAGGATTCAATTTTCCTATCTAAAGGATCCTTAAAGGAAGTACCATCTGCCGTAGGAATGGTAGTACGCTTAGCAAGAGTAGAGACAGCCCCATCAACCTTAGGGATTTTGTCCCAAAATTCTAATCTGTCAGATGGCACAGGATATAATTGCTTAAAACGTTTAGAAGGAGTAAATGAATTACCCAAATTATTCCATTCCCTGGAAATTACTTCAGAAATAGCACCAGGAACAGGAAAAACTTCTGGAATAACTACAGGAGATTTAAAAACCTTATCTAAACGTTAAGATTTAGTATCAAGAGGACCAGAATCCTCAATTTCTAATGCAATTAGGACTTCTTTAAGTAAAGAACGAATAAATTCCATTTTAAATAAATATGAAGATTTATCAGCATCAACCTCTGAGACAGAATCCTCTGAACCAGAAGAACCATTATCAGAATCAGAATGATGATGTTCATTTAAAAATTCATCTGAAAAATTAGAAGTTTTAAAAGACTTTTTACGTTTACTAGAAGGAGGAATAACAGACATAGCCTTCGTAATGGATTTAGAAACAAAATCTCTTATGTTATCAGGAATACTTTGAGTATTAGATGTTGAAGGAACAGCAACAGGTAATGTAACTTTACTAAAGGAAATATTATCTGCATTAACAAGTTTGTCATGACATTCAATACAAACAACAGCTGGAGGAACAGCTACCAAAAGTTTACAGCAGATACACTTAGTTTTGGTAGCTCCAGCACCAGGCAGCGATTTTTCAGAAGTATCTTCTGACTCAGCTTCAACATGGGACATCTTGCAATATGTAATAGAAAAAACAACATATAAAGCAAAATTGATCAAATTCCTTAAATGACAGTTTCAGGAATGGGAAAAAATGCCAGCGAACAAGCTTCTAGCAACCAGAAGCAATAAAAAATGAGACTTAAATAATGTGGAGACAAAAGTGACGCCCATATTTTTTTAGCGCCAAATAAGATGCCCACATTATTTGGCGCCTAAATGCTTTTGGCGCCAAAAATGACGCCACATCCGGAACGCCGACATTTTTGGCGCAAAAGAACGTCAAAAAATGACGCAACTTCCGGCAACACGTATGACACCGGAAACAGAAAAAAAAATTTGCGACAAAAAAGTCCGCGCCAAGAATGACGCAATAAAATGAAGCATTTTCAGCCCCCGCGAGCCTAACAGCCCACAGGGAAAAGTCAAATTTTAAGGTAAGAAAAAAATTGTTTTATTCAAATGCATTATCCCAAATATGAAACTGACTGTCTGAAAATAAGGAATGTTGAACATCCTGAGTCAAGGCAAATAAATGTTTGAATACATATATTTAGAACTTTATAAAAAAGTGCCCAACCATAGCTTAGAGTGTCACAGAAAATAAGACTTACTTACCCCAGGACACTCATCTACATGTTGTAGAAAGCCAAACCAGTACTGAAACGAAAATCAGCAGAGGTAATGGTATATATATAAGAGTATATCGTCGATCTGAAAAGGGAGGTAAGAGATGAATCTCTACGACCGATAACAGAGAACCTATGAAATAGACCCCATAGAAGGAGATCATTGAATTCAAATAGGCAATACTCTCCTCACATCCCTCTGACATTCACTGCACGCTGAGAGGAAAACCGGGCTCCAACCTGCTGCGGAGCGCATATCAACGTAGAATCTAGCACAAACTTACTTCACCACCTCCATAGGAGGCAAAGTTTGTAAAACTGATTTGTGGGTGTGGTGAGGGGTGTATTTGTAGGCATTTTGAGGTTTGTGAAACTTTGCCCCTCCTGGTAGGAATGTATATCCCATACGTCACTAGCTCATGGACTCTTGCTAATTACATGAAAGAAATATGGATCAATAATAAAATAATAAAATCTATAATAAAAATGAATTGGTATCAAATGATTCCCATATACAACTAAATGTGAAACCAGTTAATGTCTAATAGAAGTTCATCATGTGAGACCTGATACTGTTTAGAGTGTCTAGTTAAAGTTCATCAAATAAAAGTTCATCAATGGTGTGTTATTCCTTTGAATAGTGAGTGTGAAACCAAAAAAAAAAAAAAAAAAAATATGTGACTAGACTTAACAAAACAGAGGAGGAAAGAGATCTGGTGTACTTATAGATAACTAGCTAAGAATGGCTGCACAATGCAAGGCAGCGGCTTTTAAGGTGAATAAGCTACTAGCATTTATTTAAAAAGGTATAGATGCAAGGGAGGAAAGCATAATTCTGTCACTATATAAATCCCCAAAAAGACCTCACCTTGAGAATGGAGTGCCATTCTGGGGACCAATTTTCAAAAATAAACATTGCAGGCCACAAACTAATAAGAGGATTGGAGTATTTAGACTACGAGTATAGCTTAGCCAAACTGGGTCTGTTTTCGGTGATTTGATTATTTTATATAAATATATTCAAAGCTTATATACAGAGTTGGCGGAAGATCTGTTTATTCTAAGGCAACTGTTTGTGACAATAATTTAAGGCTGGAGGAGGTTTAATCTCCTCAAAGCAAAGTGTGGAAAACAGCACCAACAGATATGTGGCTTGTGGGGCACGGAACCCAGGATCTGCCTTATCCTGCAAATACTTCAAGTAGCAAAAAAGATTTGTTCCAGCCACCAATAGTTAAAAAACCTTTATTTCTTCATATAGGGTCTTTTGACAAACATACAACGTTTCAGACCTGCTATAGGTCCTTAGTCACGTTGTATGTTTGTCAAAAGACCCTATATGAAGAAATAAAGGTTTTTTAACTATTGGTGGCTGGAACAAATCTTTTTTGCTACTTGGAGGTTTAATCTCCAGCAACGTAAATGTTTTTTTCACAATAAGAGCGATTGTGGAACTTATTGCCCAAGGACGTAGTGAATGCCAATACCGTAGATACATTTAAAAATGTCTCAGCTACATTTATCTCTAGAAACAGAAAGGGATATTATTGCTTGTGTTAAATTTGTCATTTTTTTAATGGTATTAATTTAAGCTCAATTGGAGCTTATTTATTTGTATATCACACATGATCTGTATAGGTTGGACTCAATGGACTTCTGTCTTCTTTCAACAGCATTGACTTTATAGTTTAGAGACATTAAGATAATTTACATAAAGTCTGCTTACATGAGACTTTTAGAAATAAGCATATGATAGGTCTCAGTTTAATTAGCTGTTAATTATATGAATATCTATAGGATCTATAGGCAGACTATGAGTACAATGTAATGTAAATCATGAAAAACAAATAATATAATTATTATTTTTCAATGACACTATAGAAACTTACAAAACACAGACCTATATTACAAGTGTAGTGCAAAAATATCAGCACTATTATGTGTTAGCATCTCTTGAGCACAATCAATAGTGCTTCGATTTTTTTGTTCTCATATTTCAAGTCCACTAAATGCACTAAAATTAATGTTGGATATCGCTGTCGAGCTAAACTTAGGGTGCGCTAAGCTGATGGTGCGCAAGTATTAGTACTTTTGTGCTATACTATTAATAATAATGGTTTACTTCAGGTCTAAAAAAAGTGTTATATTTTACAGAGGTATTTTGGATTACACTATAGCTCAACACTTAACTCACCACTCTTAATATGAGCGCACTAATAGCAATCTCTGCTATATCCATTAAAAGTATAGGATAGTAAAATGGTCTCAGCCACCTTAAGATGCTTTAATTAAAATATTACACCACCTACTTTGAATACCTAATTGTGCTTTATTCTTTGCACAAGTTTGCACAAAAGATAACTCACTGTGCGCTTTTGATTGATCTAGTCCATAATCTTTAAAGGTGCTTTAGACAAGTCTTATTGAGTACAGGTAAATAAATTAGAGTGGCATGATGTGACTGGCCCACAGAGCATTAACTAGATACAATTGCATGTACATGAAACCTACACCCATCCATCAGTTTAACAAAATATTAAAGGTTAGCCTTTTAGTGGCAATCATTTTTAACATAAGCAGATTTGCAAAATGTATATTGCAAGAATGCTTCTAATTGTATTAATACACTTCTCTCTTTTTAGATGCCACTTATGTACTTTTAATCCATGGAAGGTGAATGGACTGGGATCTGTTGGCGCTCTACAAATAATCGATAATAATAATAAAATTAAGTTATCCCTGATTTAAAGTATATCATATTAATAACACCTTTACAGAATAATACAAATGAGTACCTTAAAGTCGTACGTTGCATCAGGATTTTCATCACAGGCAATAACTTCTGGTGCCATCCAGTAAGGGGTTCCAATGAAAGTGTTCCTTCTGCCCACTGTCCTGTCTAACTGTGCACTAACGCCAAAGTCAACTGGAAGGGGAAATTACGAACACTGATTAGAGTACACATTAAAAGGATGTGCCGACAGACATAACTATTTAAGTCAGTGTCTAATAACACTTACTGGAGAGGATCATGTCACCCAATATTTAGAATGACAAAAGAAACCAAGCTTTTAGTTTTAGGTTACCTATACACATACATATGGCAGACAATTTCCCAAACAGTCTTTATTTTAAAGATGTAATCACAACTCAAGAAATTTGGAAGTTACATGATGGAAGATGAATTTCCTATTAAAAAAATGAAACTCCATAAAATGGACATTGAGATGCCTGGGAAGGATAGTACTCAGATAACCACTAAATAAATACATTTCCCGTTATTTGTACGTCATTGGTAAGCAATCTCATGACTGGCTACCCCTCCATCTTTTCAATATTTATCACAATATGGTAGGTTGCAAAATGTATAAAATGCACCTTATTTATGAAGCAAACACTGAATTGTGGCTTACAACTGTATATTTAATAGGGCTATCATGCTTATATGGAATAGATTCAATATGCATTTTAATAAAGCATTAACATTATATCTTTTAAACTGTAGACTAAGAAATAAATACATTTTATCCATAAGAGATCAGATGCTCTCATCCCATTTTCAGTTAAGCTTCTTGGCATCCGCTCTTAATTAAAATTCCGTCCTTACCTAGTTTAACTTCAGCATTCTCTGTCAGCAAGACATTCTGCCCCTTAATGTCTCGATGAATCACTTTGTGCTGGTGCAGATGACTCAAGCCCTGGGGAGATTGATGAAGAAACGCAAGTTGTAATGTGTATCTCAGGGCAAAAATGCATTTTTGTCACCTGAAAATTGATTTTTTTTATATAAGACGTGCACTTGTAATTTAGTCTTTATATAGATTTACAGCTCTTCTAAATTCAAAGCACAAGTGTAAATATCCATTCTAGATCAGTGATGGGCAGCTAGTATGATCCAAAGGCCCATAAAGGGAGTGCCCACGTCCTTATAATGGTCACTAGGGATGGGCAAATGAGTTGTTAAATTTGCTGTAAACAACAAATTATTATCTGGCTTTGTTTGTCTCAATAAATGTTAAATGTCTCAAAAACAATTGACCATTTAATGCAGCATTTGAAAACTGACATTACAAACTAAGGAACAAAATGTATCATTCAACTCTCTATCAATTCTTATAGACTTGCACTGCTCTAGTACACATTTAGTGTTGAGAAACCTTTCCCTGTGCATTTTTTGCACATTAAAAAAACATATAAAACAAAAAAAATAATAACAGATTCATTTGGAACTGTCAAATTATAGAAATAGTTTAAGTGCTTTTAGTTAGCGTAACTGTGTGTCAGCTCAAGTCAGTAAAGTTTTTTCTGTTTCACAGTTTCTAATTTTGAATAATTTCTTGTACATAATACTCAAATTTCATAAACAGGAAACTAATATTACCTTATACAGTGTTCTGTATGAATTCATATTACCTCGACACTGTAACATAGATATGAATTCAGCAAACTACCAGTTTTTTTATTTCTTAAACACCATTAAAGGGATATGAAACCCCAATTTTTTTCTTTCTTTATTCAGCTAGAGCATATCATTTTAAGCAACTTTCTAATTTAGTCCTATTATTAAATTTTCATCGTTCTCTTGGTATCTTTTTTTAAGCAGGAATGTAAGCTTAGGAGCCACCCCATTTTTTTGTTTTGCACCTGGCGAAACAAAGCTCTTGGAGGTTTGGTGGCATCAATCAACAAGCGCCAACCAGGGTTCTGAACCAAAAATGGGATGGCTCCTAAGCTTTCCTGCTTTTTCAAATAAAGAAAAATTGATAATAGGAGTAAATTAGAAAGTTGCTTAAAATTGCATGCTATATCTGAATCACGAAAAAAAAAAATGGGATTTCATATCCCTTTAAGCAGGCAGGGACAATGAAATAATTACAACCTCTTTGCTGCCTCAGAGGGCTAAAACACATAGCTGAGCTTTCCTGGGTAAGTCAAGATCCCCACATGAAACATGGCCAACATATATTTTCGGCCCTTAACAGAGTGACCATCAGCATACACACATTTTATAGGGTAATCAGCAAGTCTTCAGGTAAATATGTATGAGTGCTTAACCAAGGATAAACTTATTTCAGCTTCATAGCTAGCTTTGGTGTGTGCCACTTGATGAGTATGGTATAACACAACAGAGATATAGCACAGTTCATTACCTTACAATAACAAGCAAGCACTAATCACAATATTCTTAAAAACACCTACACTAGGGTTGTACCTTAAAAGATATTTTACAAAATATATTCACAATAATGCTCCCAATAAAAGCTGTAACTGTTTCTGCCAGTGACGGTTTTATGTGGGTTCTGGAGGTGCTACCTCTGAAAACACAAGTAGCGAAGGGTAGCTCATGCTCTGCCAAGCAGCTGGATATATGGTGTGTGGAAGCTCTCCAAAAAAGCTCTAGAATCCCACTGGATTCAGAGCGAGCCATTATTGTGAAGAACACATGTAGCATATCAAAATATGCTCAATGCACAAATGTTTTAAACAATGTGTCTGCTCAGTGAGCAGTCAATCAATGCGAAAGTCGGGTTTCACAGTATAAAACAAATTTTATTTGTAATCACAGAGGAAAAGATAAAAAAATCCAGATAAGCTCATGTAAATGGAAACTTCTTACGCGTTTCGAGCGTATCCATAGTGGTAGGTGTATTCTTAATTTATTACATTGCTCAGTGAGCAGTATCATGTAAACAAATTATCCATCAATGCAACACAAGAGATCGCTAGCAATCTTAGAAGACGCACTGTTTATAATGTTTGTGCACATAACACATCTAGATATGCTAGATGAGCCCGTGCACAGTACAATAGCTCACTGTGACAACTTTTTGTGGAAGCATTTTAGTTATTACATGTGTATTGCAAAAATGTTTCTATCAAAACTGAAATGCACTAATCTATACAAGGTATGTGTATTATTGCATTTCAGTTTTGATTGGAATCCACTGAAACCTAATGCTTCTAAACTAAAATCCCTACGGTACCTCTTACAATAAATATAGTAGCCAAGTAAGCAATTCAGTTCAGAAATATAGATTTAGATAGTTAACAACTTGAAGATCTTTTCTCTGATGTCCAAGTGTTACAAAACCAGTAAATGAGGCTATTAGAGCACAATATTTGTACTTTAAACCACATTTTAGAATGCAAGTGCAGGGCACAGGGAAAAAAGCGTCCTTGCTGTTTATTAGCTCTTCAAGGACACAGCATATATTCTTCCTACAATAAATCTGTAGCACTTTACAGGGGAAGCTTACACCCACATGCTGCCTGCAAAGGTACTGAACAAATGTCGAATGGGCTGTTTTTGTTACAGACATGAATGCCCTGGCTGAACAGTTACGTAACCTAATCCTACTACAATTCATTTCACTATTGGTAGAAACAATTTGACATACAAACAAAATCAGCATCATTATTCAGGCTGACTGAATTTGCTTTTTCCTCAGGAGATTAAAGGGACAGTAAACCTACCAAATAATGTTATATAATTCTGCACATAGTGCAGAATTATGTAACATTAGCTTAGCGCCAGCTTTCTAAAGCAAAGGACTGCAGAAATATTTTACTACGAAAATGAAATTTACAGAACGCCGTTCCAGGCTCTACTGGACGTTTTTTTCCTAAGCGCATCTCGGGCACGCTGTCTAGTCACAGTGTGCCAGATCATGCCATTAAACTGAATGTAGCTCTCTCCAACTACCAGACCAGAGCGGAAGTGGGCTACATTTAGTTTAATGGCATGATCGAACGCACTGTGACTAATTCTGCAGAATTATATAATATTATTTGGTAGGTTTACTGTCCCTTTAATATACATTTATTTTTTTACAACATGTAAAACTGAAGTTTTTTTTTTTTTAACCACACACACATTTAATTAGAAAGCATTGTTTCTGGTTATTAATGATATTCTTTGCCATCATTTAATTCAAAATAATGTTTGTGGCGGATTTTGGGAGATAAATTTGTAAGCATTGCTTACAGAGTTTGTATCACTAACAAGAAGCTCTAGTCACAGTTTGAGGTGAGACACACACAGAGAAGGAAATATCGTTATCTGTAGGAGGGATAAATTAACACATTTTGTAATTACCAGCCTATCCCCCTGTCAAGTTACAATAAAGTTGTAACCCTCTCTTTTATTTTACCTCTTACCAAAACTGAAATATTAAAAGCACTGTTCTCCCCCCCCCCCCCCCACTCAGATAGAGTAACTAATAAAACATTAATAGCAAAGAAAATGTTGCTTATCTCATTTAAAAGAACATTAAACATCTCTTGCTTTGGTGTAAAAAATGTTCTTTTACCACGCTCCCTAGTGAAGCAAAATATGTAACCTGCAAATCATATAGCTAGTTTACGCAATTTGCAGCATTTTGTAAACCTAGGTTCCATAATTTGCTATTTGGTCTCTCTAGGGAGCGTGGGACAAAGATTTTACACAAATGCAAGGGGTGTTAATCACTTTAAAGGGACATTGCACTCAAAAAAATTTTATCATTAAAGAACATTTTAACAGTTATAAAAAAAAAAAACATTCTACAACACTATTGGGAGCTAGCTGGTGATTGGTGCCTGCACATATTTATCTTATATGATCACTAGATGTATTCAGCTAGCTCCCAGTAGTGCATTGCTGCTCGTTCAGTGAAGTGTAACAACAGAATAAAGCAAATTTTATTAAAAAAAAAAGTAAACTGGAAAGTTGATTAAAAGTGTACACTCTATCTGAATCATAAAAGAAAACAATTGGGTTTCATGTCCCTTTAATGACTTGTTAAAACACTACTGAAAGTTCCACAAGCAGTTGGCATTTTATGAGGTAATTTTTCATGTTTTTATCTTTGTTGCTGAAATGATTGATAGCAATAGGTTAATAGACCCAGAAATGTCCCAGCAAATCTGGATTTCTTTTTTGTATGCTCAGTGAATTCCAGTTACAGCACAGGAAAAACCTGATGTGTTAAGCATGTGCTAAGCAATTATAAATGGGGGAATTACACATATTACAAATTGTGCTACACTATAGAACTGCCTTTCTTCCTCACCCTTTGCCTCCTACCCTCCCTGGTATTATATATTACATATCATGACTTTCCCATACCTGACCTCATACTGCTAAACTTCAGTGTAACAAAAGACCAGCGAAAACTGCAGAAAAACCCCATACTGTAAGCAATGAGACTAATGTCACAGCGCCCTCTGTGGTAGGAGTACTGCACACAATATTCATAAACTATATACAGCACTGGTTCCCAAAATGTATTGGTTCATAGAAGCATAGAAAATAGACCTCTGTATGTTACTTTGTAACTGGGATATGGTGTTTGCGGAATCTAATAGTTAGCCTGTAGGTATTTATGACAGGTCTGGAGGATAAACTAGGCCTAAGTTATCCATATATTGTGCATATTTAAAAATTAAGTGAAAAAATGCACATGAACAAAATTATAATATATTTTACAATTTCAGCTCTGTCTCTGATGATTACACCTGTCCCTCTCTGAGGTTTAAATGTGGTAATTTAAAAAACAAAAACAAAATTTATGCTTACCAGATAAATTCCATTCCTTCCGGGTAGGGATAGTCCGCAGCTTCATTCCTTACTGTTGGGAAATACAACACCTGGCCACCAGGAGGAGGCAAAGACACCCCAGCCATAGGCTTAAATATCCCTCCCACTTCCTCACTACCCCAGTCAATCTGCCGAGGGAACAAGGAAAAGTAGGAGAATCATTAGGGCATAAATGGTGCCAGAAGAATAAAATAAATGATAGGGGACCGCCTATAGACAAGAAAAAATGTGTGGGGGCCGTGGACTCTCCCTATCCGTAAGGAAAGGAATTAATCTGGTAAGCATAAATTTTGTTTTCCTTCCTAAGATAGGGAGAGTACACGGCTTCATTCCTTACTGTTGGGAAAACTATACATAAGCTCCAGAGGATACTGAATGAATAACAGGAGGGAACAAAAAGGAAGAGGCGGACCCTTTTCTGAGGGCACCACAGCCTGCAAAACTTTTCTCCCGAAAGCTGCTTCAGCCGAAGCAAAAACATCAAACTTGTAAAATTTAGAAAAAGTATGTAAGGAGGACCAGGTAGCCGCCTTACAAATCTGATCCATAAAGGCCTCGTTCTTAAAGGCCCAAGAGGAAGACACTGCTCTAGTGGAATGAGCCGTTACCCTCTCAGGAGGACAATGTCCAGCTGTCCAGTAAGCTAAGCGGATGACACTCCTTAACCAAAAAGATAGGGAAATCGAGGTAGCCATCGCCCCTTACGCTTCCCCGAATAGACAACAAACAAAGAGGAAGATAGTCTAAACTCCTTAGTAGCCTGAAGATAGAACTTCAAGGCTCGAACCACATCAAAATTGTGAAGTAAGAGTTCCTATGATGAAGAAGGATTAGGACACAAGGAAGGAATCACAATCTCCCGATTGTTGTTGCGATCTGACACAACCTTAGGAAGAAAACCTATTTAGTACGTAAAACTGCCTTATGTGCATGAAAAATCAGATAAGGGGGCTCACATTGCAAAGCAGAGATCTCAGAAACTCTGCACGCAGAGGCAATAGCCAATAAAAAGAGAACCTTCCAAAATAACAATTTAATGTCAACGGAATTTGGAGGCTCAAACGGAACCTGTTGCAAAACCCGAAGAAGATTTAGGCTCCGAGAAAGAGCCCCAGATCTAGACACAGGTCTGATCCTAATCAGAGCCTTAAAGGACTGCATGTCTGGAAGCTCAGCCAGTCTCTTGTGCAATAAAACTGACAGGGCCAAAATCTGTCCCCTCAGGGAGCTAGCAGAAAGGCCCTTCTACAGCCCATCCTGGAGAAAAGATAAGATCCTGGCAACCTTAACTCTGTGCCAAGAAAGACCACGCTCTTCACACCAGAATAAGTAGGTCCTCCACGTAACTTGTTTACGACCTTGAATAAGAGTATCAATGACACTCTCAGAGAAACCCCTCTTGGCTAAGCATTCAATCTCCACGCAAAGAATCTAGGTTTTGGTGAACAAATGGACCTTGTATCAGCAGGTCTCCTAGACAAGGTAACTTCCACAGAGGAGATGAGGACATCCCCACTAGATTCACAAACCACATCCTTTGTGGCCACGATGGAGCAATCAGGATTACTAATACCTGCACCTGCTTGATGCGGGCCACCACTCGAGGAAGAAGCAGTAATCGAGGAAAAAGATATACGAGTTTGAACCTCCAGTGCACTGCTAGTGCATCTATTAGATCCACTTGGGGATCCCTCGACCCGTACCTGGGTAGCTTGGTATTGAGACAGGACGCCATGAGATCTATCTCCTGCGTCCCCCACTTGCTGCATATCTCTCCAAACCCCTTGGGATGGAGAGACCATTCCCCTGGATGGAAATATTGCCTGCTGAGAAAATCCGCCTCCCAGCTGTCCAAACCTGGAATGTGGATCGCTGACAGTGAACAGCTGTGGGCCTCTGCCTACTACAGAATCTGAGATACTTCCTTCATCGCCAAGAAACTTCTCGTTCCCCCTTGATGGTTGATGTAAGCCACCAAGGTTATATTGTCTAATTGGAATCTGATAAACTGGGAGGAACCCAGCCTTGAAGATTGACCGTAGTTCCAAAATATTGATCGGGAGGGAGGACTCCTCCACAACCCTTGTGCCTTCCTGGTACCCCAAACAGCTCCACATCCGGATAAACTTGCATACGTAGTCACAATCTCCCAGGATGGTCTTAAGAAGCATGTCCCGAGGGACAGATGATCTGGACAGAGCCACCAAGAGAGCGATTCTTTCGACTGGCTGTCTAATACAATCTGTTGAGACAGATCAGAATGATCGCCATTCCACTGCCTCAGCATGCACAGTTGTAAAGGTCTGAGATGGAACCTGGAAAAAGGAATGATGTCCATGCAGGACACCATGAGACCAATAACCTCCATACACTGAGCCACAGAGGGACTCAAGGAGGTCCGGAGGGCAAGACATGCCGACGTTAGCTTGTAACGTCTCTGGTCTGTTAGAAATATCCTAATAGATATGGAGTCTATTATAGTACCCAGGAATTCCACCCTGGTACTTGGGATAAAAGTACTCTTTTCCAAGTTTAGCTTGCATCAGAATATCGTCCAAGTACGGGGTTACTGCAATAGCCTGAGTTTTGGCAACAGTTAGAAGAACCCCAGAACCTTCGTAAAGATTCTTGGAGCAGTAGCTAGGCCAAATGGAAGGGCAATGAACTGGAAGTGCTGGTCCAGGAATGAGAACCTCAGGAACTAAAAGTGTTCCCTGTGGATTGGAACATGAAGGTAAGCGTCCTTCAGATCTATAGTGGTCATAAACTGGCCTTCCTGAATTAAAGGAAGGATGAAACTTATCTCCATCTTGAAGGAAGGGACACTGAGAAATTTGTTTAAGCACTTTAGGTCCAGAATTGGGTGGAAAGTTCCCTCCTTCTTTGGGACCACAAAAAGTTTTGAATAAAACCCCAAACCTCTTTCTTCGATAGGCACCAGGACAACAACTCCCAAGGAGGATAGATCCCTAATGCACCCTAGAAAGGCATCCCTTTTTTCTGGTCTGGTAGACAGATTTGAGAGAAGGAATCTGCCCCTTGAAGCATATCTTGTATCCCTGAGATACCACCTCCAGGACCCACGGATCCTGTACGTCTTTGAACCATGCGTCTGAAAAAAAGACACAGTCTGCCCCTACACAATCTGATCCTGGATCGGGGACCACACCTTCATGCTGATTCGTTTTCGGCGGGCTTCTTATTCTGCTTGGACTTATTCCAGGACTGAGCCGGCTTCCAAGTACTCTTGGGTTGCTCGGGCTTGGAGGAGGATTGTTGTCATTGGGATTTGTCAGAATGAAAGGAACGAAAAATTAGAAGATTGTCTTCCCTTAGACTTGTTCTTCTTATCTTCCCGTAGGAAGGCACCCTTGCTTCCGGTAACCGTAGAAATAATGGAGTCCAGGCATGGACCAAATAAAAGCTTTCCCTTGAAGGGAAGAGAAAGGAGTCTGGTCTTAGAATTCATATACGCAGACCAAGACTTCAACCAGAGCGCCCGGCGGGCTAGGACTGCAAAGTCAGAGGCCTTTGCAATTAGGCAAATAACTTTCATGTTTGCATCACAGATAAAAGAATTAGCAATTAGAGCTTTATTTCTGTCTTGAATATCCTTGAGGGGAGACTCCACCTCAATGAGTTCCGACAAAGAGTCGCACCAGTAGGTAGTCGCTGCGACAACTGCAGCCGCCGGTTGAAACATCTTTCTCAGAAAGGTTTCCATTTTCTTATCCATCGGTTCTCTGAACGAAGAACTATCCTCAAGAGGTATAGTAGTACGCTTAGCAAGCGTAGAGATAGCACCATCCACATTAGGAATGGAGCCCCACAAATTCAGTTGAGAGTACGGAACCGGGAACAACTTTTTAAAAGTAGACGAGAGGGAAAAGAAAGAACCAATTCTTTCCCATTCAGTCTTAATAATGTTCACCATCTTAACTGGCACAGAAAAAAGTCAAAGGAGCTTTCCTGTCTTCGTAAACTCTGTCTAATTTAGGTATCATAGGTTCTTCAGGTAGTGGGCCTCTGGAACCTCTAAAGTAGACAGAACCTTCTTTAATAAAAAACGCAAGTGCTAAATTTTAAATCTAAAGGACGGTTCCTCCGCAGCAGGAGGTTTAGACGCTAAGGAGTCCGACCCAGAAAGTTCACCCTCTGAAGCTACAGAGGTTAACTCATCATTGGATAACTGGGACATAATAGCTAAATATGATAAATATTTAGATGACTCCGGGTCAGGAGAGCTATGTTTAACCTTTCTCTTGTGTTTATTAAAGTGAGGTAATGCACTGAGGGCCACAGACACTGCTGTTTGTAACTGCACGGCAAAGTCCACAGAAAGAAGGCCCCCTCTGGATGGAGGATTAGATGTGCTACGGGGAACTGCATGTGGAGTGGATAATGTAGCAAGGGTAGTAATCTCACGAGTCCTGAGAGGTAGATGGCTCAGAAGGAATAAGAGCCTTAGTAGGCTTTTCACCCTTCCTAGAATTTATAACCGTGTTAAGGCATGTGGAACATAACTGAGTGGGCGGGAAAACAACGGCCTCCTCACAATATAAACAGGAATGATTTAGTACAGAAGGAGTACCGTCGAACATGTCAGAGTCCTCCATAGCTCAGGTTATACCCACAGAAGGACACAAATAAAAACGCTTTATAATATAAAAACCTGCACCACCTCCTAGACCCAGACAGTTAACAGAGGAAACGCTCTCCTCAGGTTCAAGTCTCAGCCAGAATGTAGGAAATGAACATATACCACACCCGGTCACATGGCGTGTAAGACAGTACTTCCCCTGTTATTACAAGTACAGCAAGTAATAGGAGCTGTGCAACACTTTCAAAAACGAAAGTGAAACTTAAAAGTGAAACCGGTTTGTTCCAGTCAAAAACACAGTCTATCAGCCCAGGAAAAAAAATCACACAAATAAGCATGTAAATAATTAATACACTGATTAATTAACCCCAACTATTCAATAAACCCCCTTCAGAGGATATTAACCCTCAATCCTATCAAGGTATACAAAGGAGCCACTCTGTGACCCTGTTATAGCACTTTATGTGTAAAAATTGAAACAATCTTACCTCCAGGATCCATGCTGTGGAATAGAACACAGCCTCTCAAGTGTGAAAGTCATATAGCAGCACTCCTGACATGGACTTGAGTGAGTGAAAGCAAGCAGTGAAACTCGTCAACACTGATTGCTTAGGAACTGTTAGCATTAGTCCGGATGGTTTCGCAGAAAAACATAATTATGCTTACCAGATAATTTCCTTTCCTTCTGTACAGGGAAAGTCCACAGCTGCATTCCTTACTTGTGGGAAATACTGAACCTGGCCACCAGGAGGAGGCAAATACCTCCCCCACCTCCCTCATCCCCCCAGTCATTCTGCTGAGGGAACAATGAACAGAAGGAGAAATATCAGGGTGAAAAATGTGCCAGAAGAATAAATTAAAATTTAGGGCAAGGTTGGACTCTCCCTATACAGAAGGAAAGGAAATTATCTGGTAAGCATAATTTATGTTTTCCTTCTTAATACAGGGAGAGTCCACAGCTGCATTCTTTACTTGTGGGAAATTATACCCAAGGTCCAGAGGACACTGAATGCTAACGGGAGGGTAAAAAAGAGAGGCGGTCCCTAATCTGAGGGCACCACAGCCTGCAAAACCTCTCTCCTGAAGGCTGTTTCAGCAGAAGCAAAAAACATCAAACATGTAAAAATTGGAAAAAGTATGTAAGGAGGACAAGGTAGCCACCTTACAAATCTGATCAATAGAGTCCTCATTTTGAAGGCCCAAGAGAAAGCCACTGCTCTCGTAGAATGAGCGGTAATCTTCTCAGGAGGCTTAAGACCCACTGAGTCATATGCTAAGCAGAAGATACTCCTCAACCAAAAAGATAAGGAAGTCGAAGAGGCCCTCTGACCCCTACGCTTCCCAGAAAAGATAACAAAGAAGTTAGTCTAAATTCCTTTGTAGCCTAAAGATAGACCTTTAAGGCACGAACCACATCAAGATTATGCAGTAAACATTCCTTTGATGAAGAAGGATAAGGACATAAGGAAGGAACCACAATTTCTTGATTGATATTGCAAATTGACAACCTTAGGAAGAAGTCCTAACTTAGTTTGTAGAACAGCCTTATCAGCATGGAACACCAGATAAGGAGGGTCACATTGCAAGGCAGCAATCTCAGAGACTCTAGCTCTAGTAGAAAAAGAACCTTCCAAGACAACTTAATGTTAACCTCATGCATAGGTTTAAACGGAGCCCGTTGCAAACTATAAGAACAAGATTTAAACTCTAAGGAGGAGCATTAGATCTCAACACCGGCCTAATCCTAGTCAGAACCTTAACAAAAGACTGAACATCCGGAAGCCCAGGGAGCCTCTTGTGCAGTAAAAACAGACAGGGCCAAAATCTGTCCCTTCAAGGAACTAGCTGAGAGGCCCTTCTCCAGTCCATCCTGGAGAAAAGAAAGAATCCTGGCAACCTTTACTTTGTGCCAGGACAAACCATGCTCTTCACACCAGAATAAGTAGGTCCTCCACACCTTATGATAGATGCGACGAGTAACCGGCTTACAAGCTTGAAAGAGAGTATCAATAACACTCTCATAAAACCCTCTCTTGGCTAAGACTAAGTGTTCAATCTCCACGCAGTCAGCCTCAGAGAATCTAGATCTTGATGAAGAAAGGGGCCTTGTTCCAGCAGATCACTGCGACAAGGTAACCTTCAAGGAAGAGATGATGACATCCACACTAGATCCGCGACCATATCCTTCGCGGCCACGAAGGAGCAATCGGTATCATTGACGCCTGCTCCTGTATGATTCGAGCCATCACTCGAGAAAGGAGTGGAAATGGCAGGAAAAGAGAAATTAGATTGAAACTCCAAGGCACCGCTAATGCATCTATTAGCTCCGCATGAGGATTCCTAGACCTCGACCCATATCTGGGTAGCTTGGTATTGAGACGGGACGCCATGAGATCTATCTCCGGCGTTCCCCACCTGTTGCATATCTCCGCAAACACTTCGGGATGGAGAGATCATTCCCCCGGATGAACGGATTGTCTGCCGTGAAATTCCGCTTCCCAGATGTCCATACCCAGAATGTGGATCGCTGACAGCAAACAGTTGTGGGTCTCCGCCCACTCCAGAATCTGAGATACTTCCCTCATTGCTAGGGGAGCTTCTTGTTCCACTCTGATGGTTGATGTAAGCCACCAAGGTTATATTGTCTGATTGGAAACAGATACATTGGGACAAACCGAGTAGGGGCCAAGCCTTTAGAGCATTTCATATTGCCCGAAGGTCTAGAATGTTGAACAGGAAGGAGCTCTCCTCCTGCGTCCACAGACCCTGCCTTCTTGGTGCCCCAAACAGCTCCCCATCTTGACAGACTTGCGTCCGTATTGTATTCACAGTCACCCAGGATGGTCTTAAAAAGGTTGTCCAGAGAAATCTGTTGAGACAGATCCAAATTATTGCCGTTCCACTGCCTCAGCGTCGTCTGAGGTGGAACCTGGTAAAGAGAATGATGTCCATGCTGGACACCATGAGATCAATCACCTCCATACACTGAGCCACAGATGGCATTAAAGAAGTCTGGAGGGCAAAACATGTTGAAGCTAGCTTGCAACTTCTCTGGTCTGTTAGAAGTATTCTCATGTCTATGGAGCCTAGTATCGTGCCCAGTAATTCCACCCTGATGTTTGTAATAAGAGAACTCTTTTTTCTATTTATCTTTCCTCTGTGGGATCGAAAAAGACAGAGGAGATATTCTAAATGGTCCTCCGCCAGACTAAACGATGGTGCTTGTACCAGAATATCGTCTAAGTAGGGAAGTACTGCTACATTCAGAGCCCCTAGACCCTTCGTAAAATTCTTGGAGCAGTAGCTGGACCCAACGGAAGTGCAATGAACTGGAAGTACTGGTCCAGGAATGCAAACCTGAGGAACTGGAAGAGTTCCCTGTGGATTGGAAGGTAAAGGAATGCCTATTTCAGATCAATAGTTGTCATAAACTGC